>NW_024395977.1:19786478-19877416 GCF_016617805.1 Bactrocera tryoni
AAACCCAGCGCACAACCCTGCGGAAGGGTGTTTCGCCTTCTCACATTAGCCTCGCCTTCGAACAGGATGTTCTTAGGCTACCCAGAGGATACTTGGTCAAAAACCGGAAGTAGTGAGCTGCTTGAGCCATGTGTAAAATAATCGTTTCTGGCCACTCCCAAGTGAATATCGATCAGAGAACTTTCCTCACTTGCGTGATCTTCCACACATGACTCCATCCTCCACGGATGGTATTATAATGGATTAGTGGTATTAATATTTCACAAATGTTTGCTTATGATTTCACAATTAGCTTTATCTTCGCGTGAACGAAGGCTTGTGTTTGAATTTCGATTTAAATATTGTAACCCTAAATACATAATTTGACACAGATGTTTTTGTTCTAAGTTTTGTCATCTAAAATGTAAAAATTTAAATTGTTAACTTTAATCTTTGTTAAACAATTTAATATTGTAAAATGAAATAGTGTGTACTTGCGAAAATATATTGGAAGAGGAAAACAATCCCGCCAGCAGTTGACTGAAAGAATTAATCGACGGAATTTAAAGATAAGACTAATCCTCTCGAATTACCCAATATAATGTAAGTTTATTTATTTATTAATTTATTTAAGAAATACATAAAAATTTCTCAAAAATATATAGATTTAAACAGTTATATAGAATTAACAAGCCTACATTTCAATACTTATTGGAAGTATTATAAAATGGCTTGCCAATGGCGAAAAAAACGTTTTGTAATTGACTCAGTTGTACAACTATTAGCTTGTTTGCGACTTTTTGGAGAAGGAGCGTATCAAAAAGGTATAGGTAGGCAAATGGATGTTAGCTTATCACAGTCCAGCTTCAGTGAAATCCTTTCTGAAGTGTTGGACGTATTCGAGTCAAATCTCTGTGGATAACGTGGCCTACTAAAAAGGAGATGCAGGAAATAAATTTAAATTTTTACCAAAGATTTAATATTCCTGCCATCATTGGTTGCATGGATGACACGCAAGTAAAAATTATAGCTCCCACAAGTAATAAACACTTACACTACAACAGAAATTCTGCATCATATGAATGTTTTCCTGGTAAATTAAAGAAATTTTCTTGTGTGAATATGTTTGTTAATAAAAGTTTATTTAAAGGTATGTGATGATAAATTGAAGATAAGATATGTAGATGCTACACACCCTGGAGCCTGCAACGATTTATTAATTTGGAACACCAGTCATTTAAGAACTTTAATGGATCAGGAGTATATCGGGGCACAAGAAACATTTGGATGCTAGGTACATTTTTAATTAAATATTTTAATCATTAAATATATAAATTTTTTCATAGGTGACGCTGGCTATCCACTTGAGCCTTCGCTGCTAACACCCCACCGATCCACGGCAGAAAGATCTTCCGAACGAAAATTCAATGAAGTACACGCAGGAGTTAATTTTTACATGAAGTAAAAATGAGTCAAAAGAATATATTTTAGAGCTGCACCGAAATGTTTACTTTTTCTTAATATTCTTAAGACTAACTTATTACATGGTTCTTACTGCTATTTTAACTAGAATGTTTACTTATTACTAATTGATGGATTGTTTGGATACAGATATATATTATTTTATTTGTTTAGGTTTGTTTACAAATATATATTTTGTTTAGATACATTTCCTTTGTGCTAAGATAAGGCTGTTGTGGTATTCAAACTCAAGGTTGTTTTGGTGCATTTTCTTTAATGTTGTTTAGATACATTCTGTTTTTATCCATACGAAATGTCCTCATTTAAAAACATCAAGGCTTGAAGTCCGCGTAAAATTACTAAATATTGTAAGTGTTTGATTAATTTTTTATGTTTATATTTAATACCCTTTCATATAATATACTTAGTAATTTTTGCATGTTTCTTATGATGCTTTCTCTTTTCATATGATTTAGTTTTGAATAGTTTTTGGATTGCCGTGTTTTCGGTGCCTTTTTTGGAATTATTGGCTATGTCATTCCGTCAATTATCAATTGCTGAATTTTTTCTTTGACAAAGTCGATCCACGTCCATTGAGACTGATGGAGGTTGTCGTTGTTGAGATTGATCCTTGAGATTTCTTTTGATATTTGTTTAATATTTCCCATCCTTTAATTTGGTATGTAGTGATGCTGGGGTCTCCTATTTGTGGGAATGTGGGTTTTTTGTTTTATCTTTTCCAGGAATCAACGTTGTCCGCTGTTTCAGGGTCTATTGCGAATCTTGGTGAAAGTATTATCCACTATTTTAAGACCTATATTTATTTACCTTGTTCCACTTTTTCAGGAATTGTCGCTATCCGCTGTTCCAGGGTCTGTTCTGAATCTTGCTGAATTTGCCGCTGTCCGTTTTTTCAGGATCTGCTATTGATTCATTTTGGAAGTATTCTCTGCTGTAACAGGATTTATACATATATCCATTGTCATTTGTTTCTGCACTTTTTTCATGTATTTGGTGCTGGAAGTCCCACTTTCTGTGAAATTTTTAGTTTTATTCCTTTCGGAATAAAATGTGGGCTTTTGGTTTGGTCCGGTTGAGATCTCAGTTAATTTTTACATGAATTAAAAAAGAGTGAAAGGAATATACTATTGAGCTACACCAAAATGTGTACTGTTTATTAATACTCTTAAGACTAACTTATTAGATGGTTCTTACTATTATACTAACTGCATATTATATTATTTGTTTAGGTTTGATTACACATATGCTATATGTATTTTGCTTAGATACATTTATTTATTATATATCGTCCCCTCGATATAACAATAGCGTATGTGCTCATACGCCATTATTTTTTTATTGCATATATAGAATCTCCATCATTGATTCTAAGTCTGGTCAAAATTTCGTCAAATTCTACTTCCACAAAGTGGGTCAAAATGTCATTGGAAAAAATGGTGTATAATTTCATGTTTCCTTCAATAAGTGTATAAGCTCATATGCGCTAGTTTGCTTGAAATTGCTACTGCAAAGTTGTTAAAAGAATAGTAGTGTATGCGCATTATACTCCATTTTAGCCTGTAGAAATAAATACAATTTATCAAAACTTTAACTCATAAAATAGCTTATAATAATATACACTATTGTTTGAAAAATAGTTTTATTCCGACCATTTCTGTACTCCACATAAGCTGTTTTATTTTCAATACAAATTCGAAAGTTTTATCAGAAATTTACAAGAGTAGTAGCCTATGCGATTTTTACGTTGTTTTGACTACATGAATGCCAAGGAAATATTGTAGTCATTTGAAATTTCAGCTTGCAAATTCATTTCGCAGAGAAAGTTTGTTCATTAAAAATATGGATTTTAAACATCTGAGTGAGTATCGTCTTTTATATAATGTAAGTGAAGTAAGTAAGGTAAATATCAACAGGCTATGACACGAAACCACCAGTCGTTGTGGAAATTGCTCCAAAGACAGATGAGTTTGATTTCGCTGTGGGATTGCCGGACATAGAGATACCTCAAAAAGAAGTGTTCAACTTTTCGTTTAGTGGCAAATACAATAAAAAGCTGCCAATTTGTAATCGAAAGCTGCATGATATTCAAAATTTGTGCAAAAAGGGTGTAATTCCTCGGGGCTCGCAGTCATTTTTTTTTTAACTTACGAGGTGGAAACAAGCGAAATTGTTTAGATGAGCCAGATGTAGCAGAGGAAGAGAATGAAGACGAATGAATTTCTAGTTATTTTTGATTCACGCAATGTATACCTTAATTTGTCACAATTTTTGGTTTATAATAACCCAAATTGGAAAGTAATGAATAAATGCCACAGAATTAACAAAACTATGAATTAATTATTGTTTTATAATGTTACAAAATGATATTTTTGAGATCAAATATTTTAATAAAAATACCGTAAAATTATTGAATAAAACAGCGTATACCATACAAAATAAAATAGTGTATCAGATACATCATACGAATTCCTTAAAAAATAAAATGGCCTATATGGAGGACTTGCGCCTTGATTAACATAATTATGGCCTTAAAGGATGCGTAGAATAAAAAAACTTGGTAAATTTAAAGACAAGAAACGGTATAAAGTACTCATCGAAAAATCCACTATGAAGAATTTTTATTTACCGCGATATTGAGGTTTTAATAGACATCTAATTTGACAAAAACTTTAAACACGATTTTCTCAAAACCCAAAAAAAATTATACGCTATTGTTATATTGAGGGGACGATATTATTTATTCAAACTCAAGGTTGTTTAGGATTGTTTGTTGTAGTGATAGTCCATTTCTATTGTTCCAAGTCAAGTTTGTTTTGATGCATTTTCTTGAATGCTGTTTTGATTCTTTCTGTTTTTATCATAAGAAATACGTTCCTTAACTCAAGCGCGTGTGATGTTGCGGAGAGAACAAATGGTGTTTTAAAAAATCGATGGAGATGTGTACTGGAAGCTAGGCAATTGCATTACGCTCCTAAAAAAGTTTCACAAATTATTGACGTTTGATGTGCGTTACACATTTGTATAAATTACCGATGCGATGACACATATTTTATTACAAATGAATCTTCCCAGGCTGAAGTTTTTAAAGCAATACAGTTTGATGAAACTGAATCCAGCTCCTCCTACATACATATTGTTTGTCAAAAAAGTCTTGCGGTATTTTCGCTAGTTGGCGCTGAAAGCGCGTAGTTCTAGTTTTATTCGTCGCATCGGGTCACCCTATACCTTTTTGGAAAGCTCATTTCACGCGCTAACACGTGTTTGATTGAATGTCGTTTCTTTTAAGTCTTTCGTGAGTTATAGCGTCGCAAACATGGAGCAAAATAAAGAGAAAATACGGCATATTTTACAGTACTACTCGTACTACGACAGAGGCAAAAATGCATCTCAAGCCGCCAATAAAAATTGTGCAGTTTATGGTTTCAACGTTTTCGTTCTGGTGTAGAGGTGGTCGAAGATGCGCCACGCTCCGGAAGGCCTGTCGTCGAAAATTGCGATAAAATCGCTGAATTGGTCGAAAAAGACCGGCATAGTAGCAGCCGTAGCATCGGTCAAGAGCATGAGTCATCAAAAATTTATTTCAATTTCAATAAAAAAAAAAATTAATAAAAATACCGCAAGACTTTTTTGACAGCACATTATATCAATGAGGCTAGAAAAAAACCTGCTTTATTAATTTAAATGTAAATCGTTTTCCTTTTAAAATCAATAGTTCCATTCAAAAAACCATATTATTTTTTCTTTAAAATAAATATACTTAATTTTATTCAAACGTTTTATTAACACCCACTTTCAATAAAATTTAAATAAAATATGTATAAAGGAAGTAAATATAGTTCCCTAATTACAGAAAAAAACAACGAAGAGGTGTACTATATAAAACAGCATTACTAGTTAATGCTTAAGCTTCTCTTTGCAGCCAATATTTTTATTTTTATACTCTCGCAACCAGTTGCTACAGAGTATTATAGTTTTGTTCACCTAACTAATCGAGATAGATATAAGGTTATATATATATGAAAAAATATGAAAGATCAGGGTGACGTGAAAAGTTGAAATCCGGTTTACTGTCTGTCTGTCCATTCGGCCGTGAAAGGTGTAACTTGAGTCAAAATGTATATATCTTGATGAAACTTGCTACGTGCGCTCCTTAGTACAAAAGCAAGTTCGTAGATGGGTGTAATCGGACCACTGCTACGCCCACAAATCGCCATTATCCGAAAAAACGTAGAGCGCCATAACTAAGCTCTTAATTAAGATAAAAAGCTATATTTTGGTAGAGATGATTGCAGTAGCAAGGGGCACCTGTGGGCAATAGTTTTAAAAAAAGGAGGCGTGGCCCCGCCCTCTAACAAGTTTAGTGTGCATAACTCCTCAAACAACACAGGTATGTGAGTTTCTAAGTGCAAAAAAAAAGTTCGAGTTCCTAGATGGGCGTAATCGGATCACTGCAAAGCCCACAAATCGACATTAACCGAAAACATATACAGTGCCATAACTAACCATTTAGTTAAGATATAAAACTCATGTTGGGGATCGCTGTGGGCAGGGAACCTTTGGGAAACAAATTTTGAGAAAGTGGGAGTGGTCCGCTCCCTAATAAGTTTAATGTATATATCTCCTAAATCACTAAAGCTACAGCAACCAAATTCGCTCCGCACGAATATTATAGGAACTCCTATCAATATTGTGCAAATGGATGAAATTGGAATGAAAACCCATTCACTTCCCATATAACGGTACTGTAACAACTACTAAAAACGCGATAAATCAATAACTAAATACGCCAAAGACATTAAATTTTACCACCCAGATGGTATAAGAAAGCGCTAACTGGTGTGAAAATTGGAGGATAAGCGTGGCACCGCCCACTTTTTGGTTAAATCTCATTTCTCGAGACCCGACCAACCAATTTCGACAAAATTTAATATGTTGTATTTTTTTATATTTCTATGTCACGTTTTGAAAATGAGCGAAGTCGAAAAATAACCACGCCCACTTCCCATATAGCGCAACTACACGTGATTCATTCAGTTTCCAGTACACGAATCGAGAAGCAATTAATATAATGGGAGAAAACTTTGCACTAATAATGTCTTTATTGTGCCCCATTATGACCAAAATTTGTTCAAATCCAATAAAAACTGTTCAAGCCCCTTGGTACCGAATATTTAGACACCGGTACCTATAGTCGGCTTTTGATCGAAAATGTCGGTCAATTTGTGAGATGAATTACTGAAATTAAGGGATAATTCTTCTTTTATAATGGTGTGTTTGTATGTCAAAAATTGGTTGAATAGGTCCAATATTTCCTTAGCCTCCATATACTTAATATAAAGATTTTCGAACTTCGGGGTGACTTTGAAATTTTCGAATATGGGAAATATTTTCCATGTGAAGTTCACGATAGTAAAAACCCAACGGTGTTTACACGAAGTTCACGATAAGGCTGAATATTAAGTTTCATACGTTTCAACTAAAGCAAGACAGAGCCTATCGCGCCATAATCAAGAATCTTCTTAATAATAGCCATTGGAAACAATTAAAGCCATAGTTGAGCACCTTGGACATGCTGTTCGAAGTGTTAATAACATAAAAAGTCACATTACTAAGGAACCTTTAAATATGTTTTTCTTAGATATTGAACTAGATAATAATAATGCGGAAATTTAAAATTTCAAATAAATGCGTTAAATGCTATTTGTAATAAAATTATAATAAAAGGGGCAGTTTCGTCTTTTAAAAGGTCACTTATATAACAGTCTCCAATTTCATATCATAAGATTCATTGTTTTAAGTAACACATATTTAATATAAAAGTCCGCGAAATTTACATCAAACTAATATATGATCCAACATCATGATACGTGAGATGGAAGTATGGGATTAGGTAACTTCATTTCAATTTTGTTTATTTTACAAAAACCCAAGCCTATTCTCTAGCTCCTCGGATATACAAATAGAATATCTTGCTGCAGCAATTTATAATTTTCCAGGACTTTAGACTCTATACCATATCTGAACCGGTTTCACTTTCGACGAAGGAACCAATGGAATCTACAAATGAAAGGTTTTCACCGAATGACTCTGATGTGTAGCGTTTCCGTTTTAATGTAGAATATTTCTTGTTTGAAAATCTAATGAAATAGTAAGCAAAATTTAAATGAATTAACATATACTCTACATATCACTTATTATACGATACTTAAGCTTGTAAAATTCACATCTGTAATTTTTTTTTACTTAAAAACTTTAAGGCAAAGTTGTATTGTGTTTCATACTGCTAACGCCTCCTTGTGACAGATTTCCCATGGCGAAGTCATTATCACTGAGTAAACTTGTAATGAAAGGAAATATTCCAGATGCTCGAAAACTGTGTATAATATTTCGCGAAGAACAAGCCTTTTGGAAAGGCTCTGTTGGGTCAAACGACATCCCTTTGAAGTAAAAACTAGAATAATGTAGTGAAATAAAATAAATTAAGGAAAAATTTGTTAGTTATATAAAAATAAAGGTTATGTTGAAAATCACTAAAAGTGCGTTAACCGACTAACAAATAACAAAAAACGTCAGAAACACTAAATTTTACGGAAGAAATGGCAGAAGGAAGCTGCACCCAGGCTTTTTTCAAAAATTGAAAATGGGCGCGGCGTCGCCCACTTATGGACCAAAAAGCATATCTCAGAAACTACTATACCGATTTCAATGAAATTCGGTACATAATATTTTCTTAACACCCTGATAACATGTTCCAAATATGGGTGAAATCGGTTCACAACCCCTCCTTCTTCCAATATAAGGCTATTTTGAATTCCATCTGATGCCTTCTCTGTATAATATATACATTAGGAACCAATGATGATAGCGGAATAAAACTTTACACAAATACGGTATTTGAAAAATATGTAAATGACGGATAATGAAATCTCGATTATCACATAATCATGCGAGAGAATAAAATGTTCGGTGACACCCGAACTCAGCCCTTCCTTACTTGTTGTTTAAATAGTATTATGCTAAAACAAAACTTTTAAGAAGGTATGCATAAAAAATTAAACACTTCGAAATTTAAGGGACACCCTAATACTCACCTTAATATATTACCATACAGGGTTTGTCCGGAAAGTAATAGGACTGATTTTCTTCCGCTGCGACTGTACTTTGGAGCGTGCGCGAGTTAATTTTTACATTAAATAAAATTTAGTCAAAATAATATATTTTGAGCTGCCCCGAAATGTGTACTCTTTATTTATACTCTTAAGACTAACTTATTACACGATTCTTATTTCTATCTATACTAACTAGTATGATACTTATTACTTGTTGATAGTTTGTTTAGATACAAATTATATTATTTGTTTAGGATTGAAAACACGTTGTTTAAACCTAATCTTTATTAAGAGCAATGAATTATAAAATTAACTTATGTTGCGATCCTCACGTGCGAAGCGATTGGCAGCTGCTATCCAAAAAAGGGCGAATATAGAGGCAAACGTAAGGACGAATGAATGACGAATACAAAAATAGCGTAATGTCAAAAACAAGTGTAAAGAGTGATTAGTGTTGTAAAAGCTGATCATAAAATTAAAGTGTTATTAGAATGTAAAAAGATCGAAATTATGAAAACATAATTTAAGAATCTCGTTATGTTTGCCACATTAAAGCTTAGAAGCCCTGGGGAGGTAGCCACAAAGGCGGGCTTATCGATTGTGGTTTTGATATGCTTGCCTCCTATTTCAATGATAGTATTTTGGTGTCCTATGTAAGATTTTATAGGGGCCCTTATACGGCGGTGAGAGCGATGGTCGAATGGAGTCATAATGAAGATCCTGCTCGCATGAAATGACGGATGAACGAACACTTTGTGTGTTGAACGAATCTGCTGGTTTTAAGTCCTGCATGACTCGCCGAAGTTCGGTAACCATCTCGTGTCGTTATTATTTGCTGGTTTACTATTCACCCAAAATTCCGAAGGTAATTCAAGTGTTGTTCCATAAACGAGTTCGGCGCGGGCTAGCCATTAAGTCGTCCTTAAAAACTGATCGTAGTCCCCAGCAAGATCAATGGCAAATATGTCGTCCACCGTTCGTGTTTTGTGGCAGAGAATGGCTGATTTTAGAGTACGGTGCCACCTCTCAATCATACCGTTTGCTTGAGGGTGGTATGGCGTCGTGCGAAGGTGGTTAATCCTGAGGAATTTCAGAAGTTCTCGAAACAGAGCGCTTTCAAATTGTCTGCCCAAGTCGGACGTTATATTTGTGGGGATACCAAATCGGGAACCATGCATCTTTACTAAGGCTTTTGCTACTGTCGGCGCTGTAATATCCGGCATAGGAATGGCATAGGGCCATCTGGTAAACCTATCGATTATCGTTAGCAATAACGGCTGCCATCGGATAAAGGGAAAGGCCCAACGATATCAATGTGGAGATGCGAAAAGCGCTGTGTTGGCATTGTAATTCGCTGAAGCGTTGCTCTGTTGTGACGGACAACCTTTGACCTTTGGCACTGGATGCAATGTCGTGCGAATTCTCTGCTGTCACGTTGGATGGATGGCCATACGAAGCGCTCAGACATAAGACGTGCAGTAGTTCTTGTTCCTGGATGAGCTAAATCGTGAATAGCATGCAAAGCGTTTGATCTAAACTTCTGCGTGATGAATGGACGCACCCTGCTGGTTGAAGAATCGCAATAAATTCTTCGCGAACTGGAAGGAACAGCAAATTTCGTTAGTTTAAGTGAATGATGCTTATCACCTGACAACAGAGATAGGAGCTCTGTATCTGTGGTTTGGTCCTCAGCTAGTTGATCGTAATCCATGGGCGTGAAGTTTATTGAATTAATACGTGACATCAAATCAGCAGGCGCGTTCTTTTTACCATCAACGTGACGAATATCTGTTGTAATCTTTGAAATGAAATCAAGTTGTCTCACTTGCCGGTCCGATGCTTTATCAAGGCGTTGTTGAAATGCGTAAACTAAAGGTTTGTGATCGGTGTAGATATGACACTGCCTACCTAAGACCATGTAGCGAAAATGGCGAAGGGACAGGTACAATGCTGTCAGCTCGCGGTCGTACGTGCTGTATCGCACCTCTGCCTTTGTAAATTTTCGGGAAAAGAAGCCGAGCGGTTGGAGGTGGCCGTTAACCACTTGATTAAGTACTGCTCCCGCGGCGAAATTTGACGCGTCCACCCATAGCGATTACTCCGCATTGGGAACGGGGTGTGCGAGCATAACACAATTAACCAGTTGCATCTTGCAGGACTCAAAATAGCGCGTAGCTTCGTCGGACCACGTTAAAGGAGTGGAATCATTACGCGTGTTTGCTCCTATCATGTCAAAAAGGGGCCCTTGAGTTTCCATTGCGTGTGGCAGAAATCTACGATTAAAGTTCAACATTGCAAGAAACCGCTTTAGCTCTTTTGCTATTTTTGTCGTTCAAAGTTCCGATCAGCCTCTACGCGATTCTCTAATGGTCGAATACCATCTCTTGGTGATGGAATGCCCCAAAAATTTGAAAGTTTCGTAACACAAAATTCCGATTTCGCTGCGTTCCATTGTGAGGTTATGCTCTCGCACTTTTAAACACCTGTCGCAGATGTTTTCGATGTTCCTCATTCGACTTTTGAAGCTACACACGTCGCTCCGCATGTAAAAACAAAGTCAAGGCCACGAAATACTTCATTTATTGCGTTGGAATGTTTGGGCAGCATTTCGGAAGGCCGAAAGTCATCTTATGTGAACTCAGAGTCCGAACGGCGAAGTTATAGCAGTTTTGCAATATCGCCGTCGGGGTGTAGCAGGCACCTGATGAAATGCTCTTCTGCAGGTCAATTTTTGAAAAAATGGTCATTGCCTAAGCTAACACATTTGCGAAATCCTGCAGAAACGGTAAGGGGTAACGGTCCGGTATTGTCTGTGCATTAAGGGCTCGGTAATCCCCGCATGGCCTCCATGTTCCATCGGCTTTTCGCACCATGTGCAGTGGACTGGACCAGTTACTGCTGGATGGACGGCAAATGCCCAACTTTAGAAGATAGTCGAATTCGGCTCGAGCTGCAGTTAATTTCTCTGGCGAGGAGTCGTCGTGGCCGCGAAAAAACGGGCTGGCCATTCGTTAAAATCCGATGAGCTACAGCGGAGTTGGTTGACGTGCCCATTGGAGGCGGTCTGGTGATCTCTACAAATTCGTGAAGAATATCGGCGAAATTTGTGTCTGCGTTGATCGTCTTAACACTTACCCCAAGTGTTCTATAAATTGTGCAAACTGATTTTAAATCGGTCTTGCTATCACATAAACATCTCTGCTTGAGATCTACCAAAATACCGAAGTTACTCAAAAAATCTGCGCCGATAATGGCATGAGAGACGTCGGCGATTAATTTTAAATTTAATTTTAATAGAACTTCACCGTATACTTTAATAGGTGAGCCGTTCGCGGCAAACAATTTCAATCCGGTGGTGTTGACTCTAGCTGTCTTCGTATTTGACGGTATTACGGACACATCAGCGCCAGTATCGATGAGAAAGCTAATGTTCGACGAAGAGTCAAAGATACGAAGTCGGTGGTTGTAGGCGACCTCAGGTTGCTTGCCAGTACCTGAAATCGTTGCAGCTGAGCAACATTATTGTGACGATGGCTTTTTGACAAAACTACAGAGCTCACGGCACTTCGTAGCTTTGTCAGCAAATTTTCGATGGTACCAACAAAAGTTCTCCGAAGTATCACGTTGTGCGCTATGTCGTACTCTTTTAGTTCGTGAAGGTGACCTTGAACGAATACGGTCATTCTTAAAGTTAAGGTGCTTTTTCATACAGCGCGTTAATTCTGCGATTTCGGTTTTCAGGATAGAAATGTCGTTATTTGCAGATACAATGTCTACATGACCGTTTTGCCAACCGATGGATTCCACGATGGAGTCGGCAATTTGTGCTTTTTCACCGAGCGGCACTTTCGCTGCGATTATCGCTGCTTGTACGTACGGTGGGAGACGCGTTACCCACAAATCGTTCAACAAACTGTCATTGAGGGTGGTGCCGGCAACACGCTTCATCTCGCTAAACAGCTCGTTGGGTTTTCGGTCACCCAGGGGCATGTCTTTTAAAACTTTTTGCAAGCGTCGTTGCTGACTATCGGTGAAATGATCAGTTAGCTTTTGTTTAAAGTATTTGAATTTTTCAATGGAAGGCGCTGCTTCTATGATTGGCTTTAGCTCCAGAAGTTTATTTGGCGGAAGGCTCGCCAACACTATGTGAAATTTTCTAGTGTCGGAATATACGAGCGACGCCTGAAACCAAAATTCTAAAGCGTAGAAATAGGCCTCGATACTGTCTTCATTCATTTGAGGAAGCGGAATTCGAGGTACAGTGCTGTAATTCCCAGTAAGCGTAGCTTCCCCACCGCTGTTGCCAACTGCCATGCTGTCGTCCAGAGACATGATGTGGGAAATTTTCGAATTAAACAGATTCAAAAGCGAGGTTATACACGAGATGTTGCTTCAAAACGTAGGCTCTTGCACACGAATGGATGAACAGAAATACGAGTGAGAGTGTTCCTGCCACGTGCAGGCTCTTGCAATCGGATCAGCCGATGTTATTAACGGGATGCGGCAACTTCTAACGAGCACCCCAAAAAATGTGCTTATGTGACTTTTCTCAATGCGCGCCGGAGAAGGCCTTTGCAAACGAGCGGCTTCCTTTTAATTGTGGTGCACAAACGACGGGGGTCACCAATTTAGGATTGAAAACACGTTGTTTAAACCTAATCTTTATTAAGAGCAATGAATTATAAAATTAACTTATGTTGCGATCCTCACGTGCGAAGCGATTGGCAGCTGCTATCCAAAAAAGGGCGAATATAGAGGCAAACGTAAGGACGAATGAATGACAATGCGCGAATACAAAAATAGCGTAATGTCAAAAACAAGTGTAATAGAGTGATTAGTGTTGTAAAGCGATCATAATAATAAAATTATAAGTTATTGTTATTAGAATGTAAAAGATCGAAATTATGAAAATATAATTTAAGAATCTCGTTATGTTGGTACGCCACATATTGTTTGCTTAGATACATTTGCTTTGTTTTAAGATAAGGTTATTGTGGTATTCAAACTCGATGTTGTTTTGATACTTGTTTGTTGTAGTGATAGTTCATTTCAATTGTTCCAACTTGTTTAAATGAGTTAAGCATCCACCCCGTCTACCCGGTAAAACTGCCGCATCCTAATGCTACAGTGTAGTTCACCACAGCTGATGGCACTACTGCACAACTCAACACATCTGTACGCCAACCCACTCAACAAAAAGGATGGGCATCGGGAAAGCACTTCTCTTCGATCTTCACAAGCCGCACATCAACGTTCACGCAGTAAAATTCGCCATATATGTACACATTCGCACCTTAACATCCGTCTACTTTTACATTCTGCACTGCGCCGCGTCAACATACGTTCCGGTTATTCGCCTATCCTGAGTGCTACGTTAGTTCGATTCAACAGCACTACGTCAAGTCATCGATCCATCGGTAGCCGCCGGGCTGCATTCGCGGGAAACATCATTTCACTGTCCTAAAACTGGACACCGTCTCTTCGACTTACTGTTGATTATGTTTTTACATATATATTTATATTCGGCATTTGTATTGTGCGTTACATATTTTGTTACCTACTAAATTAAGCCGAATTTAAACATAAATTGCGCTTGCAGTCTTTTATTAACACAAAGTGACGTTGAGTGAATGATTTTGGATCAACTGGTGGGTGCACATATAACGATGGTTCTTCGAGCCTCACAGAAAGGCACTATGTGAAATACAAGATTAAATAAATATGGATACATACATACATACATATACTAGTGTAAAAAATTAAAATAAAAAAAGAATAAACAAAGTGCTGTGACCCAAGCAGTTTAAAAAACAAAAAAAAAAACACGGTGAAGTGACAAAAGCAATAACTAAAACTGCGGTGATAAAAACATAAAATTACAAAAACGAAATATTTATATAACACTTTACAAACACAAAACAACATAAAGCGGACACGATCAGTAAATCAAATATATATACATACAAACATCCATAAAAGTGCAGTGCAAAACAATAAAACTACAATAAAAGAGCGGGCGCGAAATACAAAACTAAAATAATATTTTGCGAGCGCGAATCGCAACAAAATACATAACTGCAAAGAGCGGGCGCGAATTAACGAAACATAAACTGAAAACATCAAACAACAACAAGCACAGCAAAGGACTGGAAGAAAAACCAAAGGCTCAAAAAAACCACAAGCACACGCACGTACAAATATCCACATACATACACTCATAGTCCCCAAAACCCCCTGGAGGAAATCAAAGTGAGTTGCATCGATTCCCTTTAATATTTATATATTTGCTTTTATGTATGTTCCAAAAGCACAAAATTAAATTTGTGTTTCTAAGCAAAATTCCGTTGGTATAAAAAAAAGGAAAAACTATCACCAAACTGTTTTAGTTCGGTTTATTTTCCGGTAAAAAGCGAAATACTGCTAACAAACAGTTTGGTAATATATGTACAAATTATTGATGCCGGTAAATGCTTACAGTTGTGTTAAAACATATAAAATATCTCAACAACAACAAAAACGTTCAAGAATTAACTTGCAATATGTTCCGACAATACCTCTTAAGTTTAACAAAACAATAAGCGGGATTGCATAAACTAAGGAAGCAAAGGCACTAATATTAATCAGAATTATAACATAAAAAACAAAACAAGAGAGGCAAAAAATACAAACATACTTACATATGTATATAAGCGCCTTTTTTCAATTCCGTTTACGCGCTCTCTTCTCTGAGCGAACATACATACATATATAAATATAATTGTACATATAATCATACTAAACAAAATCTCAACATATTACATATTAAGACATATTTGTACAAACAGATATTCTAAGTCCACATTGGAAATTATCTGTCAATACCTCTTGTACTTTGGCAAACAAAAACAAGCAGGATTGTATACAAAAAGCGAATTGATCTCTCTAACGAGCTCTCAATTGCTTAAGAACAAAACCATAATCATAAAATCACACACACAATTGGTGCTTATGAAAATAGAGCATTGATATCTTCAACGAGCTCTCAATTGCACAAAACATAAGCACATACAAGTCCAAGTATTAGGGTGTACCTAAATACAAATAATTCGGACATCAAATATTTTAATTAATAAAAAGCGCGGTTTTTAATAGCAATTAACAATTCAAATATATTTGCGAACTGAAATATAAATAAATAATATTATTTTTAAAAAATGATTAACAACAACAATAATCAAAATATGCCTGCAGGAGCTACACTCCCCAAACAGATTGTTAAATTCATTTCAGAAAGTGACAGTTTAACAAGATACTGCACTAGATTTGCCGCTTCACCGATTCACGAAAACTCGGAATCGTTATTAGAAATAAAAGGCCAAAATCTTAAAAATTTTTGGACTCGCCTTCCGGCTTGGGAAGCTCTAGAAGCTAGATTTGAAAACGAAATAATACTGGTCGATACTTGCTTATTACGACACTATTAAACTTGCCTAAAATTAAGAAAGAAACAAGTGTAGAATTCATTAAACTAGAATCCACTGTTTCTAATTGTTTGTCGGTTCTATCGACACTTAATATCCCCACAGACAGCTGGGATCCTATTCTGGTAAACATTTGCACCGCCGCATTACCAGAAAAGTCGTTACTTCTATGGGAGAAATCGCTCTCATCACGAAAAAAGTGCCCAACGTGGCAACAAATGAAAGATTTTCTCACCACCCAATATGAAATTGCGGAAAGGTTAGAAGAAAAAAGAATCAAAACTAAGATCATTAAACACGACCAAAATATAAGCTTCAATAAACCCCATGCTAGAAGCAACAAAAATTTAATTAAAAGCTTTCACAAAACGCACTCGTTCATATCCGAACAGAAAAAATACACGTCATGCGAACTATGCACAAGAGGGCATAAGCTTAAAACTTGCGAGAAGTTTAAAAAACTAAATATTAACGAAAGGAACAACTTTGTCAGATCAAAAAGACTCTGTACAAACTGCTTGTCCCATACACACAATCATAAAAATTGCAAAAGCAAATATAATTGCTTCTATTGTCATAAAAGACATCATACAATGCTTCATAACAGCACATATCACATCTCACCTCAAAGGAGCGCATATACAAAAAGAACCACGGGTTTAATTACAAAAGCAAATCCCGAAAGCCAAAATACTAAAAATTGCCAAGAGACACCATGCTGCTCAAAGGCACACAAATCTCAAACGCTACACAGCGAAACACAAAGTGGACTAGTTACAGAACTAGTTACCACCACATCAACTCAAGTTGCGAAAAAACCAAATAAATGCCTTAATTCACAATTAAGGAAATCTCAAGATATAGGGAAACTTCCCCAAATATTAAACAAAACTAAAGAAGATCAGTATTGTGAGGACTTTTCTAAAGCCACAACTACTCGATCAAATAATGGCCGGTACGTCGTACGACAACCACTAGAGCCACAATTTTGCAATACCCCACATAAAGGTATAAAAAACAAAGTCAGAGTTACCTCTGACAATCCAAATTGTTAAAAGCATATACATCTTTTCGGCCCCGCAGGATGGCTTTCGCCAATAATGGGAAAAAAAAACAATTCTGAACAACTCCTAGAGCGGCGGCGGGCTACTAAACGCCAAATTAGTGCATACGCACTAAAACATAAAATATAGCACAGTTGTATCAAAAAGTCGAAAAATCGACACTTTCATACATTTTCAAAAGTAAATAAAATCTCAAAAATAAGTTATGGAATCACCATATTCCCAATGCGATAAAGTGACGTACCTACTCTTATAAAAAGCAAAGATCGCTCTTATCGCATCTATGCAAGCGCTCCTCATATGGATGAGTTATGGAAATCAGCTATACAAAGCTTCAAATTAAATATAAAGAATTATCTACTCCACGAATTGAAGCCGTTCTCTATTCACGGCCACTCCCAATAAACAACCAGTATACCAAACCGATGAAGTAATAAATTTTAAATAACCGCTAATCAAATTAATAAAAGCTAACAAATAATACACTTGTTTGCCTTAATAATGAGTCGTCAAAAAAGCGAATTCAAACAAGCACGCAAATTAAAATGCATAGAAAGATATGTGTCTTGTTTAAATCAAAATCCGTTCTCTGCACAACCGGATCAATGTGAGTATATTACAACTCCTTCATCAAATACTTCTGCTGTCAGAATGTATTCTGCGCCTCGGCTACTCCACCAACAACAGTATGCCGATATATGTACATGCAACAGCACAAAAGCGTAATACTAGGCAAAATATTCGCCTAGGGGGCCCAGGATGTTTAAATGAGTTAAGCATCCACCCCCTCTACCCGGTAAAACTGGCCAATCCTAATGCTACAGTGTAATTCACCACAGCTGATGGCACTACTGCACAACTCAACACATCTGTACGCCAACCCACTCAACAAAAAGGATAGGCATCGGTAAAGCACTTCTCTTCGATCTTCACAAGCCACACATCAACATTCACGCAGTAAAATTCGCCATATACACATTTGCACCTTAACGTCCGTCTACTTTTACATTCTGCACTGCGCCGCGTCAACATACGTTCCGGTTATTCGCCTATCCTGAGTGCTACGTTAGTTCGATTCATCAGCACTACGTCAAGTCATCGATCCATCGGTAGCCGCCGAGCTGCATTCGCGGGAAACATCATTTCACTGTCCTAAAACTGGACACCGTCTCTTTGACTTACTGTTGATTATGTTTTTACATATATATTTATATTCGGCATTTGTATTGTGCGTTACATATTTTGTTACCTACTAAATTAAACCGAATTTAAACATAAATTGCGCTCGCAGTCTTTTATTAACACAAAGTGACGGTGAGTGAATGATTTTGGATAAACTGGTGGGTGCACATATAACTACAACTCAAGGTTGTTTTAATGTGTATTACTATAAGTATTATAAAGAATACGTTCTTTAACTCGCGCACTGACTGGATTCGGTAGATTGCGTTCCTAGCTAACGAACGAGCAGCTGGTCAGTTGTCTCCGAGAACCTGGAGAGCCAGGACAAACATTTTTGCGCGACTTGTTTCTGTGAGTGGTTTGCCGTTTATGACTCATTGCTATAGTAGCTTGTCGATGAGAAGCAAATATATCGTGAAGCCACCTTGAATAGAAGATTTCAGCAGTTTTCAGGGGAAGGAGTGTCGTATTCGAGGATGAAAACCGGAGCCACAACCAGCACGAGCCACATGAAACCGCCACACATGGACAGGTCGAAATGAGCTTTAGTTGCTGCAAATACAAAGCAGCCAATCTGTCAAAAGTGCAAATCGTAGGAGAACTATTTAACTGTTTGCCTCACTTTCAAGGCACTTCCAGTAAAAGGGAGGTTCGAGTTTATGAAATCTTCTGCATAAATTGTTTGCATAAGAGACACACCGTATACAAGTGCAGAGCGGATCGATGTCGTGTATGGAATACATCCTATCACACGTTGTTGCACCAGTATCCGGTTTCTTTCCATGCTTCATCTCATCCGCAACCATCTTCCACACATCATCATGTGAGGCATACAGCAGTATACCGAATCGGGTAATGTTAGCAACAGCAGTTATTCAATTGAGGACCAGTTATGCAGAATACCTGCTTGCGAGAGCGTTGCTGGATTCAAACTTCCAAGCCAGCTTTATGACGGAGGCGTTGGCACAGAAGTTACGGATCCGACGCCAACAGAAAACGTTAAGCATGATAGGAATAATAAATTCTAATAGAAAAGTGGGGGCAAAATTAAGCGCGTTTTTCAAGTCGAATTACGAATTTTCGGTGGAATTCTGGATATGCGGTGAATTTCGGCTAATCTTACAGACCATAATAACGATTCTAATAGCTGGAAAATTCCGCACAATATTAAATTGGCGGACCCAGAATTCCATTGATGTCTAATTGAGTGCAGATGCATTTTTCAAATTGTTAGCTGTTGGCCAAATTAAAAACCCTTTTTTGGTGGATTGTATTTGGCAAATGCGTGAGCAATTTAAGTTCTTCTCCCAAATCATATAGGATTTTAAGCGAAGCTGAGGAAGTTTTAGCATTAATAAATAGTGTTGGGCCTAGAAGAATTACCTCTAAAAATAAATAGCATAATAAGATCTCGAACACGCAACACTACTTCATTCCGCATCAATGCGTTTTAAGACCCTAGAGCAAAACAACCAAATTACGTGTTGATGTTCTGACGCTTCGAGTCGTACTTTTCTTCGTTTTTAAGCAGAAGACAGAAATTTCCAGCTTTTTATACTGTTGCAACAGAGAATTAAGTTTTGTTCACTTAACGGCTGCACGTATCACCTAAAATTAAGCGAAATAGATATACAGTTAAATATAAGTATATGAATGATACGAAGGACTAGAAAAGTTGAAATCCGGTTGACTATCTGTCTGTCCGTCGTCAATCTGTGCAAGCTGTAACTTGAGTAAAAATTGATATATCTCAAAGCGCGATAAATAAATAAATAAAATATAAATTTGAGAGAGATTTATGGGACCCGCTATGGGCGTGGCACCACCCACTTTTTGATGAAACCATAGCACAATTTTAAATTCCACCTGTTTCGTTTAAATTCCAGTACACAAATCAAGAAGCAATTAATATAACAATGAAAACTGTTCAAGCCCCTAGGTATCCATAGTTGACATCTTATTGAAAATTTTGTTCAATGTGTGAGATATATAATAAAAATTTAGGAATAGGATGAATCGGACCAATACTTCTCTTAGCTCCATATACCTAAAATAAAGATTTTCAAACTTCGGGGTAACTTTGTATTGCATATATCAGCCAATATGTGAGTTATCTCAACAAAAATAAGAAAGCGGGTTTTACATAACAGTGTATCTTTTTGTCAAAAATACAATTGGGCAAAAACTTGACATAGTTGATTTTATATGATTGGTTTTTTAGTAAGTAGTATTGAGAAAAATAAATAAAATCGTGTCGCTACTTCCCCAAACTCCCATACATAGTACAATATATATAACATATAATGATTTTCGTTTTTCTAACAATCCTTATGCCGAATATGTCGGTCAGTATATTAATTACATATATTTAGTATATGTATACATATATAAAATTGCTTGGATTTCGATCATCTCTTAAATATTTCCCTGGCTTTGGTTCATGCAATTTGCAAGAGTCAGGCACAATTAAGATAACTATAATTACCCCTCTTTTAAATACATATTTATATGTACCATTAGTTTAAAAATTGGAAGAATTAGAAAAATTAAACGAGCATTTAAAAAGTATAAATCAAAAGCTTAAAGAACAAAATAATCGCCCACTTATGCCTAATTATAGTCAGTCACAATATGAAACTGACGAAGAAGAATTAGCGCTGGAAGCAGACTGGATTTTAAAGGAAAACAAAAGGCCTATTAAAAAGCGTAAAGCCGAAGCTTCACCAGCAGTGATCATAAAGGAAAATATTTTATCATCGAACGGTGAAAACCATACAGCTATACCGTGGCCTTCATCTATTATGATTTCAAATATCTCTAATTATAAAGAAGTGAATAACCTAATGAAAAAAAAAATACCAAAAGTTCATTTGCATTCAAACTATTAAATAACGACACTCATAAAGTAAGCGTTACATCAATAGGTGACAAAAATGTTGTTTGCGTCGGGAACTTCATGGTATTCCTTTGAAAACAAACAAACGCGCCCAATAAAAGTTATGATTGAAAATCGCCATAACTCGTAATTTACAAGAGCAAGGTCTAAATGTTATGAACGTCGTAAATAAGCTCAAGTAGAAAACACGAGAACCTTTAAACATGTTTTTAGCTACTTGTGATTCTAAAGGCATCAACAAAATATATGAAATCAAACACATTCTTCACACCCTTGTTCTCATTGAGCCTATTAGGAATTCTAAACTTCTTCCACAATGTAAAAATTGCCAGGCACTTGAACACACCAAGAACTTCTGCGGCAAAATGTGCATTAAATGTAGTGGTAAGCACAAATCCATCGAGTGCCAAAAACCAAACTCAGAAAAACCAAAATGCTGTAACTGTGGCGAAAGCCATCCAGCAAACTACAGAGGACGTATTGTTGCCAAGGAGCTTCAAAGCATTCTTAACAAAGCCTTGAACAAACAAAAGGATTCAATAAATGAATCGTGTACAGACGAGTAAGCTCACTTTTTCTGAAAAGTAACTCAAACGTGTTGAACGAAAAAAACACTAAGTTGACCAAAGACCTACTAACTCAAATCCTTGAGATATTAAATAAACAAGAAAAATTCTATAGCGATATCTGCAGCTGATTAGATAACCTCGGAAAGAAATAACAATAAAACAAATTCTAAGGCATGAATGGTGCTCTCCGAGTTATGACATTGAATGCAAATGGACTATTAAAGCACAAAGAAGAGCTTCAACTAATTTTACAAAAAGAGCAAATATATGTATGTCTTACTAGTTTTTTACCCGCGGCTTCGCCCGCAGTGGAGCCAATAAATAAGTATGAGAGATAAAGGGTAAGGGTATAATAATAGAAATGAGTCAAAATGATAACTAAATTTAATTGCTTGGCTGAGATCAACAATTTTTAAAAATTACTACAGACAATGAAGTTTCAACACCTTAAAATATGCGTATTGAAATGCAACAACAAATGTTAAAATATATTTTACCGTAACAAAAATAAAAATTCTGAATTCTAACAATTTAAAGAAATAAAATAAAATATAAATAAGGTATTAATCTAGGATATTTATGTAGACAATGTTATAAGTTTTCTCGTCGGGTGCAAATATGTGTAAATTCTGAGCATTAGATTCACGTGAAAAGGCTACATATTGGTATTACAGTATTCATTGTTGAAACTTCATTTTCGCATTTATAATATTAGTTTGAGTATGATTTGGATATATGTACCAGATTTCCGCATCCGAGGCCTTTTTTAAGAAAAGCAGAGTAATAACTGACATCAGCGAGTAAGATCTGAAATAATAAAGTGACAGCTAACCACAAAAATTACGGATTATCTCAAAAATTTTAATAGTTTTACACTGCATGTAACGACAGAAGAAAATAACAATAAATATAGAAAAATTAGAAACAGTTGAAACTATGTATATTCAATTGATTTAGATATTGTCGTCACCGCCGGTAATACAGTGGGACGGTATAACATTATTCATGGTCGAAACTTCATTACTGTAATGCTAGATGGCGTTGAAGTAGCTAAATTTGACGATTTTTTGACAAATAATTTTTGTATCTTTCTTAAAAATTTCTTTCTTTAATATAAAGAACCCTATTTTACTTCTAATACCTTCAGGAGTATATGTACAAAGTTTCATGATGATCGGTTAAGTAGTTTTTGCGTGAAAGTATAACAAACAAACTTACATTTGCATTTATAATATTAATATGATGTCCGATACTCATTTTAGGAGATAAACTACGATATCTCTCACACAATCTACCCTAGTAATTGTGCAAGGGGACGCACTGCTATTATTGTTAAAAACATCATTAAACATTATGAGGAAATTAGTACGCACAATATACGCACTAACACTATAACAATAAAAGCAATGAACCAACCCTTGTCAATTGCTGCAATACATACTTATATTACCAGCCGAGATACAAAAATCCTCGTTGAAGAATATAAAGAACTTCTCAATATGCACGCACCCAAATTTATTATGGGAGGCAACTTTAATGCGAAGCATGTTCACTGGGTATCGCGCCTAACGATCTTTAACCAGAAAGATATCTCGGAATTTCATCGAAATAGAAATTGGGATAGATAAAAGCTCTGATCACTTGTTTTTTACTGGCGTAGACACCGCTCACGCGCGAGTCGTTTCATCTTTTCGGTGGCGCTACCTGGTCTTTGCAACGGAGTGGAGATCTTCCTCTTCCTCTGCTTCCTCCGGCGGTTACTGCGTCGAATACTTTCAGGGCTAAAGTGTTTTCGTCCATTCGGACGACATAACCTAGCCAGCGTAGCCGCTGTTTTTTAATTTGCTGAACTATGTCAATATCGTCATATATCTCATATAGCTCATCATTCCACCGAATGCGATATTCGCCGTGGCCAACGCGCAAAGCACCATAAATCTTTCGCAGAAACTTTCTCTCGAAAACAGCGCAAATTCGCGATATGTTGAAGAACTTCGCTTTGTTGCGGATTGTGGCTAGACGTGCACCTACCGGGGTGAATGACAGTACTCGGCGACGGAGTCTCTCTACCACCACGAATCCTACACCAAATTTGCGCTCCTTCATATGGCCATGCCACAAGGACTTTCTCGCCTCAGTCATTGCCCCGTCCACCGCATTTCTTGGACGGCGGATACTTCACTCTAACGAGGACATCAACCAGCTGAGCAGTGGCACCTTCCCAATTAAGAGATGTCCTCAAATTGTACTTCTTAAGTCGTTTGCCATGGTCGTCGTCAAAAGGGGGTTCTCTCATTCGAGGCTGATTGCTATTTTTCATTGGGTGCGTTTTTTTACTAGGCGGGTCCCATATCAAGCGCACAACCGTGTATAGGGGATGCTGCGCCATCTCACTTCAGCTCGCCTTCAAACAGATTTTCTAAGGCTACCCAGAGCGTACTTGGTCAAAGACCGGAAGTCATGAGCTGCTTGAGCTATATGTAAAAGAATCGTTTCTGGCCACTCCCAAGTGAATGGCGATCAGTTCCTCACTTGCGTGAACTTCTACACATGACTCCATCTTAATTTTTAAAAATTATATATTTTGTTATTAAGGAAAAGTAAGCAAAGAAGGGGCGAATTTGGCATTTGCCTAGGGCAGCAAATTGGCTTCAGTCGGCCTTAACAATTCTTCTTAGCTCCTTTTTTTGGCAACATGTATTTCTATTATTGGCACTACCCCACAGTAGCGCGCCAATGACCATACCGGCTTGAAAATTTGTTCCTGCCACACCTTGTGAAACGTATGCGTATCGTCAAGGAATACACACATTGCACTTTTTCCCACTTCCAGAGGTTTTTCTATTTTGAAAGTTCTATGAATTTGTTTTATTGTGGAATACTTAGTTCTGACACCGAACTGATACGATGGAATTAACTGCTTTGCATCGTGGATAGGTCTTAACTTTTTGAGAATTAATTTTACAACAAATTTTTAAATTTATGGAAGTAGATTTTAAATATTCAGCTGTTGCCCTATTGAGATTCGTTTTGTCAAGTGGTGAACGTGTTTGTGGGAATTTCTTTTCCTGGTATGGAGGGTACCATTCATTACATGGATTTAATTTTATTTCTTTTTGGCGTGGTTATCTAAACGGCTGCAGAGATCGAAATTGAATTGTTCCTGTTCATTTACCATCTCAGGAATTTGAATAAGTCAGTTTTCAGTCAACTTAGTGTTTTTTAAGTTAATTACTTTTCATGACTTCGGGAAAAGTGGGATTGCTCGTCTTTACTCGATACGGGTTGACGATATCATCTTTAAACCCAGCAAAATATTTATAAAGCCTCCACCAAATTTCAGGTTTTCCTTGAAAAAATTGGTATACTTATATAATATACTAAGCTGAGATAACTTACAGAAGGAAAACTCCAGAGATTGCTTTATAACACCAAACTAAATTAAATTTGCTGGATGAAGTGCTAATCGACTTCGAAGTCGATTTTAAATAAATTCATTTTCCAGCAGATCAGGGCAGCGATTCATCCTTCTAAGAAACCAGTTGATTCCTTGTTGTCTGGAAACATAAAATTTCTCGATTGCCAAAGCGACGGCCATTTGATATAATAAAATGCTTAAGAAATACCATTGTCGCATAATGGGCAACAGTTGAACAAACCGTTATCCATTTTTCAATTAATTCTACGCTCAGACGCCTGGAAGAGGTTATTACAAACAATGGAGGTCATACATCTCATTAAACATTTTATTATACTCTTAAATATTTAAAACATAATGCATAATAAAAGTGGTTTTATAATAAATTCATTCTGTTTATTTAAATTACGTTTGAAAATTAGATAAATAATTTCTTTTTTAACATTTTTCATTATTTGAATTAAATGTTCAGCCTTATCGCGTGAATAAATCATTCCCATGTGCTTTTCTTTTCACGCGAATGTAAAATGTCACGAAGATCGCGTGAATGAAGACTTGTGCTCGAATTTCGATTAAACTGTTGTACCCTTCGTTGTTGAATTTAGATTAAAAAAAAAATTAATAGGTTATATAAAACTGAATAGTGTATACTTGCGGCTTCGTATATTGGAGGAGGAAAACAATTCCCGCCACAGTTGGCTTAAAGGATTTACCGAAGAAATTTAAGTAAAGTTTATTTATTTATTAATTTATTTAAGATATACATAAAAAAAAATTTGCAGAAATTTATAGTTTTAAGCAGTAATAAAGAACTAACAACCCTACGTATCAATAGGGGTATTCAGACCGAACTTGTTAATCTGGTAGTTCGTTAGTTGATACTTCGTTAAAACACTTAACTGTGAACATACTTTTTTTGGATTTTGGGATATTTACTGTTTTGGATGGGTGCATTTCACCACAGAAAATTATTAGCGCATTTCACCACTTAACATCAGGGGCAAGCCAATAACAGAACTGAGTAGTTGTTAGAGCCAATGGGAAAAAATATGTTAATTTCAATGTTTAGAAATGTACGCTTACAGATTCGTACATATGTTTACAATGCGCAAACAACTGCATATAATTTATATACATACATACATATGTACATATGTATATTTTCTGTATACATATTTTGTATCGAAGCACACAAGCATGTACATATGTACGTACAAATTGAACAACTTCATGATGAATTCCTTAAAATCTTTGGAAAAATATAATAAAGGCATACATGCATTATTACCTATGTATGTAAATCTTTAATTAATGTAGGTTTGATAAGATATGTATATACATACATACATATTAATTTACGGGTCAGGTCTTTAAAAGTTTTGATAACATGTTAAAAGACCAAGCGGCCGCACATTTGCCCATACATATATAAGTATGAATGCATGTAAACAAATATAAAAGAACCATACGCATAATGTTTGTAAATTTGTCTACATGCAACAAATGTATGTAAATATGTACATTCAATGCTTCATGCGAAATTTCCATTGACACGGACAACCAATGGCGAAGCTCATATTTTTTGCTTTCATGTCAAAGAATCAATGTGTCGAAAGAATGACGCAACGACAAAGCTTCACAACATTGTGTTGTTGGTAGAAAATCCGAGCTGTGCCGAAAACACAAACGAACGATCGCCAATTGCCACTGCTTCCCTTGCCGCTGTACCAGCTTCGCTTACAAACCAACGTAGATATGTATGTTTGTGTGTGAGCTTGCATACATGTCGACTCAGATTTTTGCAAGCCGCGTAACAATATTTTGTACATTCCTTGACAAAAAAAGTCAATCCCGGTTATGTGCCACAATCCAGGATACAGCTTTTTGTGGTTTGTTAAAAAAAATTTAATATGGCACATAAGCGAGTGCGGATACTTAATCGAGTAGTACTTAAAACAATAATTTCTATGTATTTTAAAAAACAAACCGTGAGATGCAGCAAGTTATAGGCAGTTAAGAGGGATGATTTTCATATAAGCGGAGTACTACTTAACCGGGATCCACTGTACACATAAATCAGAGGAATATTGAATATTTTATAAATTTTAGCACATTTCTGGACTTGAAAATCGACAAATAAACTATGTGGTCAATTTTATTCTATACTTATATTTGCGGGTTTGTCGCTTTTTCCTTCTCATACAAATATCAGAAATTGTTCAATTTATAATTTTTAACTTTTGCCATCGTTGCGAAAAGACGCTTGTTGGCAAAGGCATGCTCGGTTTGCCTGTTGAAAGTGCGCTTGCGTTCATGAATGAAAATATTGTTGTTGTGTGTTTTTCTACAAATTTTGGTATCGACTTGGCTGCCATATTGACTTGTGACGCTGCTGATGCTACTTGAAACCATTGTTGTTTTTGTAGAACAATATTCGTAGTTTTTGCGGGTGACATATCTACATGTGAACGTATGTATGAGTATGTAAGTTAATGCTGCCCACCAATAATATCAACACGCACCTTTGCTGCTGGCAAAAATTGAACTCCCTTTATTCAACAAATTTACTTAGTTTTTATAATCAAATTTTGCTTACTTACTAAAAACTTACATATGTAAAGTGCGAACCTCAGTTTGGTTGTGAAACGGCTCACATTGCGGCGGCACGGTTTCCGCTTCGGTTTCCGCTTGTTATAGTGCCGACGAAATGTGTTTTTGTTATTGCAATTTTTGGAAATTAATTTTATTTGATTTAATTTTACTTGAGCAATGCAAAATATTGCTGAATTGGATTTTACTTACAAAATTGTCTGTATATT
Source organism: Bactrocera tryoni (assembly GCF_016617805.1). Lineage (NCBI taxonomy): Eukaryota > Metazoa > Arthropoda > Insecta > Diptera > Tephritidae > Bactrocera > Bactrocera tryoni. The sequence goes on from NW_024395977.1 coordinate 19,814,457, forward strand.
TTGTATATGTGCTAACTCCCCCTTTCTTAAGCATCAGCGTCTCGCTGATAAAATTTCATTTGCTACTGAAATCTGTGGATAATCTACTATTGGTGGAATAAAAAACGAATTCCTATTTTTTGGTTTTAGTATGATATACAAAGCTAATGATAGTGTTATTGCAACAAGAATTGCTACGAAGCTTGAGCTAACTGAAATAATGTTTTTTTGCTGTTATGCGTTCTAGCTTATTTACATTATTTAAATGAAGTTGATGTAAATAGTTTAGATCTAATTTAATTTCATTTTCTGCCAGTTTGTGTAAGTAACGTTGTTCAAGGTTATAGTTTCATTAAAAAAGTTTATAAGAAATGTACCATTTAGTTTAAGATATGTATTATTATAAGTAATATTTCCAATGAAATTTGAAAGAAATAATGTTCCTTCTTCGATTAACTCAATTACAGCTTTATTTTCGTAACTGACTGTATAGTGTTTTTGTATCTGTCAACTGCAATGTTGATGATTTCTTTAATAGAGCATTCAGAGTATTCCACTTGGAGGCATCTGGTTATTTCAACAATAGTGGAATGCACATGTTCTATTGCACCATTAACCTCACTCTTTTGGGGTGGTGCTAAATATATCTCTATTCCTAATCCTTCTAAATAATTCAATGTTGTTGGGCTTATAAAGCTGCCCTCGTTATTCATGACTAATGTCTTTGGTACAGTAAAATAGTGAAGAAGCTTTATCAGCTTATCCCTGATATGCAATACTGATTTATTCTTGATTCTAAAAAATTTCGCAAATTTAGAGAATTTGTCAACGCACGTAATAAACTTTTCACCGGATATTTCTATAATGTCTATATGCAGTATTTCTGTTGGGTATGAAAGTATGGGAGTTGCTTGTAACTTGGGTTTTTGTGGATGTCGGTCGTATTTATTACATCCACAAATTTCACATTACTTAGTATATTTTTTAATAAGTTTAGTCATCTGCGGGAAGTAATATCTTTCCAATATCTGGTCTTTATTTTCCTTACCGTTTCGATGAGCTCTTTTGTGTTCCTGTTCTATTATTTTAAATTTAACTTCCTCATCAGGGATATCAGTAACCACTTTCTGTGTTATCCTGATACGAAATTGTGAGAAATATTCTTGGTATACCTGCTGTAATAATGAAATATATTTTTCGTGGATTTTAATACCATTGATTATATGGGTTGAGAACGCTTTTTAAGATTTCAATTAGTTTTTCCTTATTGTAAGCTTCACATGTAATGCGGTGCCTGTGGTACCTTGGATTAGGTTCTTCGTGAATTATCTCCTCCTTTCCTTCTAAGAATACAATTTGATTTTTGAAAACATTTAATGGCGCTTCACAGTGAGGAATGAGTTTTGAGCTATCCTCTTCTGCGCTATGTTGTGAATTTTCATCTGTGGATGTGAGCGTATTTATTTCTATTGGTAACCGTGATAACGCATCAGCGACTACGTTAGTTTTTCCCGGTTTATAAATGAGTTTATAATTATACTCTTCTATCCTTGCTTTCCACCTTTTGAGCTTGGCGTTGTTGTTACTGTTACTTAGTGCCAACGTCAGCGGCTGGTGGTCGGTAAGGATTTTTATTTCCTTAGCTCCATATAAGTAGGTCCTTAACTTGTCGAGGGACCATACTATGGCGAGCATTTCTTTTTCAATTGTGGAATAATTCTCCTCGGTTTTATTGAGTGATCTAGATATGTAAGTTATGGGTCTGTCTTTACCGATTTCCCCTTGTAAAAGGACTGCCCCAATTGCTGTATTGGAAGCATCTGTCGTCAAAATAAATGGTTTATTGAAGTCTGGGAATACCAGGATTTCGGAAGACATAAGCAGATATTTTATATCATGAAATGATTTTAAGCATTCCTCTGTTAGCGAAGTTTGTATTCTTTTAGATTGACTTGCTTTCACTTGCGCATTTTCGCCTCTAGTTAAATTTGTAAGTGGCTTGACAATTTTCGCAAAGTCTTTTATAAATCTCCTGTAATATGACGCTAAACCTAGGAAACCTTTTAATTCCTTAAAGTTAGCAGATGCAGGAATCTTTTTAATAGCGGATATCTTTTCAGGATCTGGCAAAATACCTTCTCCCGTAACGATATGCCCTAAAAATTCCACTTTCGTCTTGAAAAATTTGGATTTTTCTAGATTGACCTTTAGATTTGCTTTACACAAGAGCGCGAATACATCTTTAATATTGTTTAGATGTTCTTCTTTAGTTTTCCCTGTTATTATAATATCATCAATATAGACTTAGCAGGACTTCCCTATAAGAGGTTTGAGAACGTCATTGATCATTCTCTGAAAAATGGAAGGGGCATTTTTTAAGCCGAACGGCAACCTAGTAAATTCGTATTTACCATTGGCTGTTGAAAAGGCTGTCTTTTCCATGTCCTTTTCCTTCATCCTGATTTGGTGGAATCCGGATGTAAGGTCGAGTGTGGTAAAATAACTGCACTCGCCTAAGCTAGCAAGAGTGTTGTTTATATCAGGTATTGGGTAGGAGTCAGGTTATCGTTACTGCATTTAGTCGTTTAAAATCGACGACAACTCTGTACTTCTTTTCCCTGTCGGTCCTGATTTTTTTGGTACAATCCACAATGGTGAGTTATATGGGCTCTTTGAAGGCCTTATTACACCATTGTCCAGAAGTTCTGCTATCTGTCTTTCTACCTCACTCCGGAGGTTGGTTGGGTAAGGGTATGATTTTGTATAGATCGGCTCTTCACTTGTTGTTCTTATTTCTGCTAACACGGTTGTATTGATTGTCCCACTGTCAGAGACTGGTCCGAATAGTTCCGAGTACTTATTTATTATTTCCCTAACCTCCTGTTCATGGGTCGTTTCTTGAATATTAATTATTTGTTTTGATACTTTTTGTTTTAGTGGCAGTACCACATCCCCGAGGGTTAGCGTGTCATTTTTTCTGTTTGTAATCGCTCCCAACCTAGGAGGATGGGGTCATGTGTAGAAGTTCACGCAAGTGAGGAAAGTTCTCTGATCGCCATCCACTTGGGAGTAGCCAGAAACGACTCTTTTACATATGACTCAAGCAGCTCACGACTTCCGGTCTTTGACTAAGTATCCTCTGGGTAGCCTAAGAACATCCGTTCGAAAGTGAGCTAAAGTGAGAAGGCGAAACATCCCCTGCATAGGGTTGTGCGCTGGGTTTGGGACCCGCCACGCAAAAAGCCTACCCCAATGAAAAACGACAAACAGCCTCGGATAAGAAACCCCTCTTTTGATGACGACCATGGCAAACGAAATAAGGACAACGATATCAGGGCATGTACCTGGAATGTCCGGTCCCTTAATTGGGAAGGTGCCGCTGCCCAGCTGGTTGATGTCCTCGTGAAAATAAAGGCTGACATCACCGCCGTACAAGAAATGTGATGGACGGGACAAGGACAGAGACGAGTAGGTCCTTGTGACATTTGCTACAGTGGCCATATAAAGGAGCGCAAGTTTGGTGTAGGATTCGTGGTGGAAGAGAGACTACGTCGCCGAGTACTATCATTCACTCCGGTGAATGAACGTCTAGCCACAATCCGCATCAAAGCGAGGTTCTTCAACATATCGCTGATCTGCGCCCACGCTCCGACGGATGAGAAGGACGATGTGACCAAAGATGCCTTTTATGAGTGCTTGGAACGCACTTATGAGAGATGCCCCCGCCACGATGTCAAAATCGTGCTTGGCGACTTTAACGCCAGGGTGGGCAAAGAAGGTATCTTTGGCACTACGGTCGGTAAATTCAGCCTCCACGAGGAAACATCCCCAAATGGGTTGAGGCTGATCGACTTCGCCCGGGCCCGAAATATGGTTATCTGTAGTACTAGATTCCAGCACAAAAAAATTCATCAAGCTACCTGGCTGTCTCCGGATCGAAAAACTACCAACCAGATCGATCATGTTGTGATAGACGGAAGACACGTCTCCAGTGGTTTAGATGTGCGTGCGCTCCGAGGTCCTAACATCGACTCGGACCACTACCTTGTTGCAGCCAAGATTCGCACCCGCCTCTGTGCAGCAAAAAACGCACGCCAACAAACACAAGGAAGGTTCGACGTCGAAAAGCTGCAATCACAACAGACTGCCGAACGATTTTCTACTCGGCTTGCACTCCTGCTCTTTGAGAGCACTCATCAACAACTCGGTATAAGGGAACTGTGGGACGGCATTTCAAACTCCTTACGTACAGCTGCATTCGAAACCCTTGGTTTTCGGAAAGTGCAAAAGAACAACTGGTACGACGAGGAGTGCCGCGTCGCAGCGGAGAGAAAACAGGCTGCCTACCTCGCAACGTTACGATCGACCACAACACGTGCGGGATGGGATAGATACCGAGAATTGAAGAGGGAAGCGAGACGCATCTGCAGACAGAAAAAAAGAGGCCGAAATGCGTGAGTATAAAGAACTTGACAAGCTGGCCGACGGGGTAACGCTTGAAAATTCAACGAAAAAATCCGCGGCTAACAGAAGGAAGAACCGGAGCATACTCTTGTAGAACCCCCAAAGGTGATCTAGTCACCGGTGCCCAGAGCATACTTAAATTATGGAGGGAACACTTCTCCAACCTGCTGAATGGCAGCGAATGCACAACACCAGGAGAAGGCGAACCCGATTCCCCAATCGATGACGATGGAGCAGACGTCCCATTGCCCGACCATGAAGAAGTTCGAATAGCAATTACCCGCCTGAATAACAACAAAGCGGCAGGGGCCGACGGATTGCCGGCCGAGCTATTCAAACACGGCGGCGAAAAACTGATAAGGAGCATGCATCAGCTTCTTTGTAAAATATGGTCGGACGAAAGCATGCCCAACGATTGGAATTTAAGTGTGCTATGCCCAATCCATAAAAAAGGAGACGCCACAATCTGCGCCAACTACCGTGGGATTAGCCTCCTCAACATCGCATATAAGGTTCTATCGAGCGTATTGTGTGAAAGATTAAAGCCCACCGTCAACAAACTGATTGGACCTTATCAGTGTGGCTTTAGACCTAGAAAATCAACAACCGACCAGATATTCACCATGCGCCAAATCTTGGAAAAGACCCGTGAAAGAAGAATCGACACACACCACCTCTTCGTCGATTTCAAAGCAGCTTTCGACAGCACGAAAAGGAACTGCCTCTATGCCGCGATGTCTGAATTTGGTATCCCCGCAAAACTAATACGGCTGTGTAAACTGACGTTGAGCACCACGAAGAGCTCCGTCAGAATCGGGAAGGTCCTCTCCAAGCCGTTCGATACCAAACGAGGTTTCAGACAAGGCGATTCCCTATCGTGTGACTTTTTCAACCTGTTTCTGGAGAAAATAGTTCGAGCTGCAGAACTAAATAGAGAAGGTACCATCTTTTATAAGAGTGTACAGCTGCTGGCGTATGCCGATGATATTGATATCATCGGCCTCAACACCCGCGCCGTTAGTTCTGCTTTCTCCAGACTAGACAAGGAAGCAAAACAAATGGGTCTGGCAGTGAACGAGGGCAAGACGAAATATCTCCTGTCATCAAACAAACAGTCGTCGCACTCGCGACTTGGCAATCACGTCACTGTTGACAGTCATAACTTTGAAGTTGTAGATAATTTCGTCTATTTAGGAACCAGTATTAACACCACCAACAATGTCAGCCTGGACGCAGAAACGAAGGATTGCTCTTGCCAACAGGTGCTACTTCGGACTGAGTAGGCAATTGAAAAGTAAAGTCCTCTCTTTACGAACAAAAGCCAAACTCTATAAGTCGCTCATAATTCCCGTCCTGCTATATGGTGCAGAGGCTTGGACGATGTCAACAACTGATGGGTCGACGTTGCGAGTTTTCGAGAGAAAAGTTCTGCGAAAGATTTATGGTCCTTTGCGCGTTTCCCACGGCAAATATCGCATTCGATGGAACGATGAGATACGAGATATACGACGACATTGACATAGTTCAGCGAATTAAAAGACAGCGGCTACGCTGGCTAGGTCATGTTGTCCGAATGGACGAAAACACTCCAGCTCTGAAAGTATTCGACACTGTACCCGCCGGGGGAAGCAGAGGAAGAGGAAGACCTCCACTCCGTTGGAAGGACCAAGTGGAGAAGGACCTGGCTACGCTTGGAATATCCAATTGGCGCCACGTAGCGAAAAGGAGAAACGACTGGCGCGCTGTTGTTAACTCGGCTATAATCGCGTAAGCGGTGTCTTCGCCAATTAAGAAAGAAGAAGAATCACTCCCAATTCTTTGAGGGTATTATCACCTATGATGCCATCAAAGGACTTTAAATTAGGCAATATAAAGAAATCAATCTTATTTGTTATACCTATACTTTTAAAAAATGATCCACACATTTTATGGGTTATTTTTACTGCACCCGCGGCTGATTGGACTTCAAAAGGACATCTAAGTTTACTGGAATTCCTTGAAAGTTTTTCACACACAAAATTTTTATTAGCTCCTGTATCTATAAGGAACTTTAAGGTACCCCCATTTTTTAAGGTGAGTTCTAGATGGGGTAAACTAGAGAGGCGTCTGTCATAAAATTTATTCGCACTTTCCACCTTCAGTAAATTCTTGGTCCTCTGTTTGAATATTAAATAATTTCGGGAGTTTCCTAGGATTATTTGAAGAACTGTTGGATGGCATACTAAAGGTATATTTATCGGTCGGTTCATATAATTTATTTTTCGTGATTTTTTTCGAACGAGTTTAAATCCCTTGGTACAAATACCTGTTTTTGGTTCATTTGGTTTCTTTGCGTTTGGCTTAAGCTAGCTATATTCCTTGGGTAGATTGAATAGTTTCTTAAGTTAATGTTTTGTATTTCAAGACAGGAAGCTTATGCTTCGGGTAAGTTCTTGGGTCGTTGGATGACTAGCATCCTGGATAGTTCACCGGTGAGGCCTCTGATAAATACGTCAAGGGCTCGGTTCCTATAAGTTTCTAGTAGCGCGCTACTTGTTTCTCTGGAATAGTCCTGTCCCTTTATTTTATTGATTATCAAAGATAATTGGTGAAATTGGTGCATTGGTTTATTGGTTAATTCGAGCATAGAACTGCTCTACGCTAAAGTGCTTTTGAGATAAGGATCCTAGTTCGTGTTCTAGGGTCCTTAGGTCGCGTTTGTCTGCGTAGTGCAGTGACAAGCAACTCTTGACTGCCCCCCAGTCGTCATCAAATATATTATATGATATTAAGGCCGTATCCGCAGGACCTTTCACTTTTTGCCTAATGTGCCGTAAGATGGCTCTATAGAGTGGCTTCGTCCTTATCACCTCATAGTCCTGTAAAATAGATTCTACATTGTGGATCCAGGAGATAAATTGGATCGGGTCTCCTTCGAATGTCGGTAGGTTCTTTACACTATCAGGCAATCTGCTAATTTCGCCTAGGTCTGCCTCTGTTAAGTGAATAAGGTTATTTGGGTTAGCGCTTTCGCTGTGTGGGTTGATTCTAGCTTCTAATTGATTTATTCTATTGTTTAATATCTTAGCTTGCTCGATTTGCGCGTTTATAGCGCCTGTCAAAGTGTGATGGCTTCTTGTACTTGCTCCATACTGAGGCTCACCAGTTTTTACAATTTTTTCTATTGCTAATTGTTATAATCTTGCTCTTATTACAATTTATTTTAAATTGCTCAATACATAAATTTGATTACAAAAAGGTGAATAACTTAATTTTAATTCTTACAACAGTATCGGGAGTATCAGCTTCTGCATCCTGATTTCGGGCGGTCCACTTGTTCCTTTTTGAGGTGTTTTACTCCGCTACTTGGGAATGGATGACGTCACAGTTCAGGCTTTGATTGTTGTCTTGGTAGTTTTGCACTTTTGTCTACACAGTTGAATATGCTGCGAGAATAATTTTCTCAGTTGCACAGTTATTATTGTCGTATTAGAGTCACTTTGAGCACTTGGTGTTATGGCAGCTTTTCTACGTTGATTCCTTCTTGTTTAGGGGCAACAATAGTTTTTATTAATGCACAGTTTTGAGTCTCTTTGAGCACTTTTTTAGATAACAGCAGTTTTGTTAAGCTGCTTAGTTACTTACACGCGGATAACAGAAGTTTTTTTAATGTGCGATTAGAGTTACTTTAAACACTTTGTTTAGATAACAGCAGTCTCCTAACGCTGTTTTTTTCTGCTCGCGGGCAACAACAATTTTATCAATGCGCGATTTAGAGTTTTCTAACGCTGGTTTTTTCAACCGATATAGACAATTTAAATTTGAAGTCTCGGGCGCCAGTTAATGCTGCCCACCAATAATATCAACACGCACCTTTGCTGCTGGCAAAAATTGAACTCCTTTTATTCAACAAATTTACTTAGTTTTTATAATCAAATTTTGCTTTCTTACTAAAAACTTACATATGTATGTACGAGTTCTTACTAGCTAGAACTTATTTCTATACATCAAATAATCATAACGTAAGCTAAAACCAGTGCGAACCTCAGTTTGGTTGTGAAACGGCTCACATTGCGGCGGCACGGTTTCCGCTTCGGTTTCCGCTTGTTATAGTGCCGACGAAATGTGTTTTTGTTATTGCAATTTTTGGAAATTAATTTTATTTGATTTAATTTTACTGAGTAATGCAAAATATTGCTGAATTGGATTTTACTTACAAAATTGTCTGTATATTTTGTATATGTGCTAACTTGTATGTATGTTGTGTATGCATTATTTGTGTGGGAATGTCATGAGCACATATTTACATGTGTAGTCATATTTGTATGTTGGTTGGTATACATTATTTGTTCGGCAATGTCGTACACATATGCATGTACATATAGAGCAGTGCGCGCACACTTTTTACTGATAAATGATATTACGATTTGAATTTGAATTGAACTTACATACAAATTAAAAACTCCGTTTAGTTCTCGTGGGCAACTACGGGCAACTGCCCGTGAGCAACTCCCGTGGGCAACTCCCTGTGGTCAATTGCCTCGTTTTCTTTATTATGTTTTCTTATATACAGTATTTTGCTGAAGTCTAGATACAAATATTTATCTTACATTCTAGGAAGTATATCTACAATCCACTTGAGATAGGACATATGTAGGACATACATATGTTACAAGTGGGAAGATTCATCTTACAATCTATGAGTTACATTTTTGGACCACCTAAGGCGGACAGTATTAGCAAGTACACATAATGTTACTTACGGATACTTAATACGGACCATATGGGTCGTAAGTGTCATGTTACATATTTATGACAGATAAAGAATATGTTCATGTAATGTGAACTGGTGGTATTAACTCCCCCACCTCTAAATTGAAGCGTCCCGATTCAAATGGATATATAGTAGTACGTGAGGCTATAGACTATTTTATCAATTTGAACAGTACTATTTTGAAATCTTAATTTATTTAAATTTGACTCTTAAATATACTTTCGATACATTTTATATTATTTTTGACTTCTAATTATTTTTTGATGGAAGTGGTTTTATATATGACATCTTTTATTGTATTATTGCCTGAATACATTTCAGCAATTTTTTCTTTTACATTTAGGGTTTTCTCAAGTCGCATAAAGTTATAAGTTATAACGATTCGAAAACATAACATTGAGAATTGTAAATGTGTAAACTCATTTTTGTGTGAAATCTAACAACATTTTTTTTTAAGCAAGTGTAAAAATTTATAATTTTACGATGCTTTACGATGGCTTGTGAGTACCCCAATTATTGAAATTATTTATATAAAATATTAGTACCTACTTTTTTGGAGCATATTCTTTTATTTTATTGTCGGAATTATCTTCGACTGGCGTCTTAGGATTTTCTAGTCCCAAGTATTTTAAATTTAGTATTTTTATATTCTATTTGGCTTTTCGCCATTCTTTTTTGTTTTATTATACCGGTAAAATCTTCGGCTGGCGTTGTTGAACTTTTTGTTCCACAATTTTAAAGTATTTTTTTATTTTTAGTATCGCCGGTACTTTCTTCGGCTGGTGCCTTAAGACTTTTTTGTTCAAAGTAATATAAATTTTGAATTTTTATATTTTGATTTACATATATATATTTATATTTATTTTATATATTTTTCCATTATTTTTTTGTTTTATTTTGCCGGTATGAACTTCGGCTGGCGTTGTAGAACATTTTCGTTCTACAATATTTTGTATAATTCTTCTTTTTACTCTGCTGGTATGAATCTTCAGCTGGCGTTTTAGGACCTTTTTGTCCCAAAATATTTTTTTTTTTAATAAAATATTGCCGAAAAAATCTTCGGCAGGCACTTCAGGAGTCTCTGCTCCCAAAGAATTATATTTTTTTCCTTTAAATTAATTTTTCGGTTTTGTTTGTTTTTTTATATATATATATATATGCATTTGTGAGTTTCATGAAGCAAATTAATACTCACAATAAACAATTTTTATACTTAATTTAATTAATAAATACATATGTATAAGCCTTACTTACAACTTATTTTATGTTGCTGCTTCTACTGCTGCTGTTGTTACTGTTGCTATTGCTGCTGTTGCTGCTGTTACTACTGTTGCGGCTATTGTTGACTTTGCTGCTGCTGTTGCTTTTTAAGTCGAATTTTGGCGGTTGGTTGTGCAATGGTCGTCGTTGGCGGCCGTGTGCAAGGTTTAAATGAATTCAGTTTTTTGGTGAAATTTCTGATTTACAGAATTTTTTTATTTATTTGTTTTTATATTGATAGTTTATAGATCCACGCACTTTTTTCTATTTGTTTGAAATTTTCAAAAATTTTCACTTTCAGTTTTTGATTTTTCAATTCACATTTTAAAATCACATTATTTGTGAAACTGTTGTAGTTTTTTGTTTCTCAATTTTACTTATTTTTTCAATTGTTGTAACGCGTACGTTAGCTTGTTTTTCGCTCGTAATCCGTATAGATGAGGCGTGTTCGATTGGCAGTAGGCACAAACACACACTCGAAATTTTTTCAATAATTTTCTAAGTGGTTGAGATTTTTTTGATTATGTGTCTCTTTTTGGACTTAGCGTTTTTTTAACTTTTTTTTTACTTTTCTCCTCAATTGAGGATACTTGATTGTTTTTCAAACGGTAACACGAGGATTTTTTGTCCCCTTAAATGGTTACCGCCGAAATTTATTGTTACATTTTGGTCCGCCAGAGATTATTTCATCTCCTGGCAGGATCGCCAATTAAAAAGTCTGTTTAGACGTGGCGCGTTCGATTGGCAGTAGGCACAAACACACACTCGAAATTTTTTTCAATAATTTTCTAAGTGGCGCTGAGATTTTTTTGATTATGTGTCTCTTTTTGGACTTAGCGTTTTTTGAACTTTTTTTTTTTTTCTCCTCAATTGAGGATACTTGATTGTTTTTCAAACGGTAACACGGGGATTTTTTGTCCCCTTAAATGGTTACGGCCGAAATTTATTGTTACTTTTTGGTCCGCCAGAGATTATTTCATCTCCTGGCAGGATCGCCAATTAAAAACTCCGTTTAGTTCTCGTGGGCAACTACGGGCAACTGCCCGTGAGCAACTCCCGTGGGCAACTCCCTGTGGTCAACTGCCTCGTTTTCTTTATTACATTTTCTTAAATACAATATTTTGCTTAAGCCTAGATACAAATATTAATCTTACATTCTAGGAAGTATATCTACAATCCACTTGAGATAGGACATATGTAGGACATATGTTACAAGTGGGAAGATTCATCTTACAATCTATGAGTTACATTTTTGGACCACCTAAGGCGGACAGTATTAGCAAAGTACACATAATGTTACTTACGGATACTTAATACGGACCATATGGGTCGTAAGTGTCATGTTACATATTTATGACAGATAAAGAAAATGTTCATGTAATGTGAACTGTTGGTATTAACTTACATACATTTGTGCATATGTAATTATGCGCTGATATGTAGATGCGTATGAAAATTGAATGACTATGATAGTATCTCATATATGTACATATACATACATATGTATATTATATTTACAAACATATTCATATACATACATATGAAATTATAATACATACATATGTATGTATATTCTGAAACATAAGAAATATTTTAATAAATAACTCTTAATTGCACATTAACTACAAATATTGTTTTGAAAATAGCATAATTTAGTTAGAATGATATAAATTATGCATATATTCATAGAAATACGCAAAATGGTAATCACATCAATTAACATGATGGCATATGAGCATATAAAAATATAAGCAAAAGGCCAACATACGTCTGTAATAGCAATGCATGTTTCTGAGCATAATTTCCATTAAATGTTCAGCTCTGTTCACGCGCCACTGTTAAGATTTCTCCTTCTTAGTTAGCTGTGATGAAATGCACTCATCGCATTTTGTTAGCTTTTGACAGTTCACACGCTTGTCCGTTGTTGGACCTTCTCTATAGTATACGTTCTCTGAAAAAACTATCATGCTTGCCAGTCTGGTACTTCGTTACTCGGTAAAACGATAATCTGTTAATTTTACAAAAACAAAACCCACGTAAAAAACTACCGAGTAACGACTAACGAATTAACAAAGCTGGTCTGAATACCCCTAATACTTATTGGAAGTGTTTCCAAATGGCTTGTCAATGGCGAGAAAACATTTTGCAATAGATACAGTTGTAAACTAATTGCTTCTCTGCAATTTTTTGCAGGAGTGTATCAGAAAGGTGTGGGCAGGCAGATGGATGGTGGTTTATCATTGAATTTTTACCAAAAATGTAATATCCCTGGGATCATTGTTTACATGAATGGTAAGCGAGGCAAAATTAGAGATCCCAAAAGTAATAAACACTTATACATACTACAACAGAAAAGAATTCTTTAGTATGAATGTTTTGCTGGTAACATAAGGAAATTGTCTTGTGTGTATATGTTTGTTAATAAAAATTTATCTGAAAGTATGTGATGATAAAATGAAAATAATGTATGTTAACGCTACACATCCTGGAGCCTGTTATGATTCACTATTTTGAATAAGAGTAAAATAAGAACTTCAATGGTATTCCTGCTCCATTGAAGTAGTGAAGAAGCGTGGCACAAGAAATGTTTTGTTGCTAGATTAAATCTTAATCTTAATCATTAAATATATACATTTTATTTTTTTTTCATAGTCTATCCACTAGGGTCTTGGCTGCTAACACCCACCGATCCACAGCAGAAAGATCTCAGAACGGAAATTTAACGAAGTATATGCACGCACGTGTAATATTATGGAGAGAGCAAATGGTGTTCTGAAAAATAGGTGGAGATGTGTACTGGGAGCTAGACAAATGCAACACGCTCCCAAAAAAGCTTCAAATTTTATTTCAAATTAACTTTCCCAGCCTGAAGTTTTTGAACTACTCAGTCTGATGAATCCGAACTCAACTCTTCCTATCTCAATGATGCTAAGCGTATTTGAGCTTTTATTGGAGATTCGTTGTCAATTTAGAAAACTTAAAAACGAGCTTTTAATGACATTTTATTTCGAATAATTTTGTTTTATTTACAGAAAAAGGAACTAAAAACAACAAAGAGATGTATATAAGTCGACATTACTAGTTAAAGCCTAAGCTTCTCTTTGCAGCCAATATTTTTTAGTTTTTGAACATCGATTTTAACCATTATAACTAAGTTCTAGTTTATTTTGTACTTCTAGTTTTCTAATTCGTTTAATCTCTGCATTGTAACGTTTTGTTTCTGTTAGTAAATTATCTTGATTTCTTTGAAAATTTCTAATGCCTTCTTTTAAACTCCTTAATTCTTTCTATATTCCTTTGTAGAGTTCACTCCGTATTTTTAGACTCTTACTTAGGTTAGCACATATTTCTTTTTGTATTTGCAGCTTGATACTCAGTAGTTTAGAAGTACTCGTTTTATTCTGTGTTTGTCGTTTCGGCTTGTAAGCAGGTTGTGCTTACACCAGAGAACGTATATTATAGAGAAGGTTCACGATGTCGAGAATTTAGGGATATTTCAATTTTGGGATATTTACTGTTTTGGATAAGTGCATTTCACCACAGAAAATTATTAGCGCATTTCACCACTTAACATCAGGGGACACGAAAATAGCAGAATTGAGCATTTGCAGTGTTAAATGAGAAAAATAATCATAATTCCAATGTTAAGGAATGTACGCTTACAGATTCCCTTTTTTAATATGCGCAAACGATGCTGCATATAATTTATAGATCGGTATACATACATAAGTACATATATTTGTTATGAAAGCACATAAGTGTGTACATACATATGTATATATTTTAAGATTGAGCTATTTTATGATGAATTCCATAAAATCTGTGCAAATATGTACTATATAATTCAATTTGTATTACTACCTAAATATGCATTTTATATAGGTTTGGTACGAAATACATATGTACATATATTTATATACTTAAATAAATATTTGCTTTGGTCATTAAACTTTTCGACATCATGTTAAAAGACCAAGCGGTCGCACATTTGTCCATATGTATATCATTATGTGTGCATATAGCCAAATATAAAATAACCATACGCATAATGTTTGTAAATTTGTCTACATGCAACAAATGTATGTACATAAATATGTGCATTCAATGCTTCATGCGAAATTTTCGTTGACGCGGACAACCAATGGCGAAGCTCATATTTTTTGCTTTCATGTCAAAGAGTCAATGTGTCGAAAGAATGACGCGACGACAAAGCTTCGCAACATTGTATTGTTGGTAGAAAATCCGAGCTGTGCCGAAAACACAAACGAACGATCGCCAATTGCCACTGCTTCCCTTGCCGCTGTACCAGCTTCGCTTACAAACCAACGTAGATATGTATGTTTGTGTGTGAGCTTGCATACATGTCGACTCAAGCGCTGAACACATAGAGAGCGACAGACTGCAAACTACATCTGTCAAATATTAAAATACACACGTTCTTATGGGCAGTGTTATTTTGATAGCTGCACGACTACACGACTGCAGGCCGACTTGAGCGACAGACTGCAAACTACATCTGTCAAATATTAAAATACACACGTTCTTATGCGCAGTGTTATTTTGATAGCTGCACGACTACACGACTGCAGGCCGACAGTTGTCGTTCTCGCTAACTTCAATATCCTCCTATATTTGCCAACGACAGTACGACGACAGTAGAGTTGACAGTAGAATGGAAGATAGAGAGATGAGGTAGAGTGGTGATGCCACAAATATGTAAAATGTAAAATTATTCACAGCTCTAACAAACTTGAAGTTATTTTATAAATAAAAGCATAAAATAGCTATATTATAGCTCTATTATATCATTTGTAATAACAATTGATAATTTAAAGCAAAAATATTGACCTATTTACTATTTTTTGCATAAAAAATTTCACTTTGAACAAAATATTTAAATTTCATTCAAGTGAAAGGTATTAGTATGGCCACAACGAAATTGTGTACATACAAAATGGACAACTGCGTTGTTTTGTGTACATGCCGGCCATTGTGTTGTTGTTGCTTCTCAAAATGTACATGCAGTAAGATGAACAACGACGTTTTCAGTTCACTGTCGTGCTGCTGCAGTCTGTCACAGTCATTGTGTTTACCACTTCAGATTTTTGCAAGCCGCGTAACAATATTTTGTACATTCCTTGACAAATACAGCCAATCCCGGTTATGTGCCACAATCAAAGATACAGATTTTTGTGGTTTGTTAAAAAAAAATTAATATGGGACATAAGCGAGTGCGGATACTTAATCGGGTGGTACTTAAAACAATAATTTCCATGTATATCAAAAAACAACCGTGAGATGCAGCAAGATATGGGCAGTTAAGAGGGCTGATTTTCATTTAAGCGGAATACTACTTAACCGGGATTCACCGTACACATAAATCAGAGGAATATTGAATATTTTCTTTGGCACACTTCTTGACTTGAAAATCGACAAATAAACTATGTTGTCAATTTTATTCTATACTTATATTTGCGGAGTTGTCGCTTTTTCCTTCTAATACAAATATCAGAAATTGTTCAATTTATGATTTTTAGCTTTTGCCATCGTTGCGAAAAGACGCTTGTTGGCAAAGGCATGCTCGGGGAGATGTAATGGTATTTGCTTTTATGAATGAAGCAAGTTTGCCTGTTCAAAGTGCGCTTGCATTCGTGAATGAAAATATTGTTGTTGTGTGTTTTTCTACAAATTTGGGCATCGACTTGGCTGCCATATTGACTTGTGACGCTGCTGATGCTACTTGAAACCATTGTTGTTTTTGTAGAGCAATATTCGTAGTTTTTGCGGGTGACATATCTACATGTGAACGTATGTATCCCTGCCAACCACGGCTACGCGCTTGAGACAAATATTCAAATACAACTACACATTTTTTCTCTATACACTAACATCAACGCATATTTTCGGGTTAATTTTTGTTTACCTAAATGCGATGAAAAAAAGTTTCTTTCATCTCTTGATTTATTTGAATCAGTGCGAAGGAGTAAACATTATTGTCAATAGTGACAAAAGAAAATCCCAAAAAGGGTAATAAAAAAACGATTGAAAGACCCATGTCATTCGTGATCGTACTATCGTAAAGGAGGCTCGTACAACAAGAAGGTAAGTGAATGATTTTTTTAAAATAATTTGCAAATAATTACTTCATTTGTTTTTATAGCATTGGAATTAGCAGCTGCAGCAATATCATCAGAAGCAGCAAATTTAAATTGTTAAGTAAGTATGTGAGAAAAAGTGTGTGTTGTTTGAAATTGGATTGCGCAGTTCAACATAATACGCAAAAATAATTACATATGTATGTACATAAGTATGTATTTTATGCGTTTAAGGCGGCCTGCACAATCCAATATGTGAAAACAAATGTTTGCCTTATATTTTAAATAATCAGATAATATTATTCTTTTATTTAATTATTCTTTCTTTTCAGATTTTATTACTATTTTTATTTAATTAATCTTGGCTTTCAGAGTAAATTCTATTTGTATTTAATATATTTTATTCTTTCAGATAATATTAATCTTTTTTTTTCAGATATTATTATCATTTTATACAATTAATCTTTCTTCAATGTAATAGTTATTTATTTTCAGGTATTAATAATCTTTATTTTATTTTCAGGTATTTGTCTTTTATAATATTTTTCCACTCTTTTATTTTCAGGTTTTAATAACCTTTATTTTATTTACACGAATTTGTGTTTTATAATATTTTTCCACTCTTTTATTTTCAGGTTTTAAAAATTCTTTTTTTTATTTAATCTTTTTTCATTATACAGGGTTACCCACTCGAAGTGTTACCAAATTCAAACTGCTATAACTACCACACTATTAATGACAGCGCGCTTAAATTTACACCAATAACAAATCATTCCATTGTTTACAAGCGTACAAAAACATTTTAGTCTGTGTCGTGTGAAAAAAAAGTTATACGTGATGGAATTTAAACGTAATAGTGTGATTGCTTTATATTTGGCTGGAAAATCACAAGCAGCAATTGTTCGTCAGCTAAAACATCTCGAAGTGAACAAAATGTTTGTGTATCGCCCTATAAATCGTTACAATGATACTGGCAGCATCACAAAACGCCATGGAGGTGGTCATAAGAAAACAGCAACATCACCTGAGATGATTCGAAAAGTGAAGGCTCGACTTGAACGAAATCCATGTCGAAGTGGCAATCAAATGGCTAAAGAGCTGAAAATTTCGCAAAGTTCAATGCAACGACTGTTGAAAAATTAGCTAAAGGTCAAGCCTTACAAGTTCCAAAAAGGACACAATCTTACACCGCAGCAAAAAAAAAGTTAGACTCGAAAGAGCGAAGGAGTTGTTACACTTGCACGAACGTGGCGAATTTCCGAACATTGTGTTTTCTGATGAGAAGAATTTCCCTATTGAGCAATTCATAAACTCTCAAAATGACCGTGTTTGCTTGACCGAACGCACGTACGAGAATTTAAGCCTACGAATGGCCACCCGAAGTAATTTCCCATCGCAAGTGATGGTATGGGCTGCCGTGACCGCTGATGGGCGCTCTCCAGTCGTTTTCATCGAGCCTGGTGTCAAAGTAAATACGACTTATTATCGTGAAAATATTTTGGAAGGTGCTTTAGAGCCGTGGGCACGTAAACACTTCGGCCGGAAAGAATGGACGTTCCAACAAGACTCGGCGCCGTCACATAAAGCGAGAATTAACCAAGAGTGGTTAAAAAATCATGTTCCACGCTTCATTTCGTCGACACAATGGCTTTCGAATTCACCAGACGCAAATCCGATGGACTTTTCCATCTGGTCCATTTTAGAGAGCAAGGTGCGGACTAAAAAATACACCAGTATGGATGCGCTCAAGAAAGCGATTGTACGTGAATGGGCCAAAATACCACAAGCTCACATTCGTGCAGCATGCAACACGTTTTTTGACCGTTTGAGGGCCATAGTCAAGGCAAAAGGTGGCCATATCGAGCTATTTATGATATTAATTAAATATATTTTTATTTATATAAATTGTAATAAATTTTTTATAAACATCTAAAAAATGTAATAATCAGCTATTTAAAAAGATCAGCTATTTAAAAAGAGAAAATACAACCCTGAATCAGCCTTCGATTGGGGATATTAGAGCAGGACAGATATACTTTTTTATATGACACTGCTGAATGAGCGCAACAAAGATGTCTGATCACATGTATACGTACGTGAGTAGGTAAAATATCTGCCCGGCTTAAGAAACATTCTATATGTTTACCACCATGTTACCCGCTAATTATCTGGTGTTTTACCCGCTCATGGTTGGCAGGGATGTATGTTGTGTATGCATTATTTGTGTGGGAATGTCATGCGCACATATTTACATGTGTACTCATATTTGTATGTTGGTTGGTATACATTATATGTTCGGCAATGTCGTACACATATGCATGTACATACATACATATAGAGCAGTGCGCGCACACTTTTTACTGATAAATGATATTACGATTTGAATTTGAATTGTACTTACATACACATGTGCATATGTAATTATGTATGCGCTGATATGTAGATGCGTATGAAAATTAAATGACATATTATTGTAATATGTATATTAAGTTTTTATGATATTATGATAGTATCTCATATACTACATATGTATGTTATATATTTACAAACATATTCATATACATATGAAATTATAATAGGTATATTCTCAAACATAAGAAATATTTTAATAAATAATTGCACATTAACTACAAATATTGTTTTGAAAATAGCATAATTTAATTAGAATGATATAAATTATGCATATATTAATAGAAATACGCAAAATGATATTCACATCAATTAACATGATGGCATGTGAGCATATAAAAATATAAGCAAAAGGTCAACATACGTCTGTAATAGCAATGCATGTTTCTGAGCATAATTTTCATTAAATGCTCAGCTCTTTTCACGCGCCACTGTTAAGATTTCTCCTTCTTAGCTAGCTGTGGTGAAATGCACTCATCGCATTTTGTTAGCTTTTGACAGTTTACACGCCTGTCCGTTGTTGGACCTTCTCTATAATATACGTTCTCTGTTTCACCTATACAGCTCACAATTTCCTCATAAATTTGTGATGTGTGAAAGCAAACCTCACAATGCAAAATCGGTTCCGTTTGTTATGTTAATTTCAATATTTTTAAAGAAATTTGCAATTATTTTATTTAAATATAATGGTGGAATTATTTATATATTGAAATATAACGGAGGAACTAATTATCATTATAAATATAAGTATTCATCTATTACAACAAATATGTAACTTACGGTCTTTGTACGTTTTACTTCCTTCTTAGTATGAATAAAAAGACTTATATAAATTTATGTTTAAATAATTCGGACAAAATTTTATTTGTAAATATGCATGTATTTAATACATGTGTGAATAAAAAGATATTTATGTTTAAGTAATATGCTGTAATGCTGCAGCTGCTTCTGAGTTGTTCTTTCATATTTTCAACTCCTGAAAGTAAATGAAATTATTATACACATATGTTTGCACCAAATTTAATATATGTGCAAAATTACTCACTTTTCTTGGTTGTCCATTTCTTTATTTTGTCTTGTTTGTTTTTGTACAACCGCCGGTTTACAGCAAAACGCGTTTCTCCTCATTTGGTGAGTGTTTTGTGAGGTTTGAACAAGAGTAACCTCACAACAAACCTCACAAAATTTTCTTCACATACCAGTTGCGAGGTTTTCTCAGAATAGGGCTAAGATTCGTAAAATGAATTAAATATAAAGCAAATTATTTGCTTGCTAATAACAATGTTATTGAAACTAGAAAATATTCATTAGTTTTAAAATTTGTTATGACAATTTTAGACAACGTGCTAGCCTTCTACGACGCTACCCAGCGGGATAATGGTTCACCGCTTACATTTTTCTTTCAAGAATGCTCCGAAGAAAATTCTATGTAGAATTCTTTGATACTAGTTAGGTAATGCATAAAAGTAAGTTATGCGGCTAAATTCTACTGCGTTCATATTTACAATCAAGTAAGTACATGAAAAACGTTACAATACAATATCTAAACAACAAATACAAGTTGATGAAATAAATGTTATAAGTAAATATTTACATTATTTCGTCAAATCATCAAGCATTTGAAGAAAATTTGCAGAAAGTTGGTTGTGTTTAGGTGAGCTGATATTTGAATTAAAAATTTTGTTTAATTTTGTTTTTAAACTTTGAATAAAGAAATAATATTAATATTCTCGAAGAGGCATATGAGAAGACTAATTAAAAATGAAGAAAGTAAAGCACTTTAATGCGTTACTATTTGGATGTGTTCCCAAACTCAAAAAAGCATCAGACTCGCCAAAGGCTGTTTCTTTAAGTCTGGTTGCTTGGAAAAAAAAAAAACGAAAGGAGACTCAGCCACAAAGTTAAGAGAAAACCATTCCTTTTTATACATAAATACTTATTTTAGGAACGAATTTCATACATGTGTTTTCATAAATGAAGCAAAATTAATATGCATTTTTTTGTATTCTACTATTGACCTTGGCATAGAAGAATTCTCCGTTAACTTTGGCATCGAAGAATTCTTCGTTAACTTTGGCATCTCATGAAACTTTATTTATAATTTTGCGAAAACAAAAAAAAATTAAGGGTTTTTCTCAAAAATTTAGCCCTTAGATAAATAAAAATTAAATAAAGAATTCATAAAAAGTTACATAATAAAGTTTTATTTAAACAAATTTTCTTAAAACCTTTATTTTTTTTTAAATTTCTTTTTATTATAACGTTTATATCTCTGAAACATAGCACCATTATAACATGAGCCTATAGACCTTTTTTATTCGAAATTTAATTTCAGACAACTTCTCCTTAGAAAGTTTTTCCATAAGACTAATTTTTTCAAAAATAAGTGAAAAATCAGAAAAGAAATAGTTAAAGTTAAAATCAAATTTTCAGGAAACAAAGCTTTAATGTTTCCACAAGAAATAAAAAAATACGTTTAAGTGAAACACCCTAATGTGCAGATGTGATTAAATCCTCATATATACAAAAATACAAACAACAACAGAACAGAAAAATTAAAAAGAGTTAAAAGGTATAATTTTTAGAATGAAGTAAATAACATAAAGAAATGAGTGATCCCGAATTAGTAACATATTTTATACCATACTAGTTATGTATGCAGCGATTTATTTAAATTCGTTTGTTCCTGAATGCATATTTGGGTTCATACATATTTGCAAATTTTCACCACAAAATACGTCAAAATTCCACATGTATCTGTTAGAATTTTAATTTTTCTACCATTTGGCACACCGCGTTTACAGACAACCAAAAGTGTACTTCAGAGCGTGCGTGCACCGACTGGATTCGGTAGGGGGTGTCTGGTCAGTTGTCTCCGAGCACCTGGAGAATCAGGACAAACATTTTCGCGTGACGTGTTTCTGTGAGAGGTGCAAGCCGAAAATCCAGCGTTCGCTAGAGCAGAGGTACGCGATTAAATTCTGTGTGAAACACGGTAAATCTGCGACGGAGACATTTGATATGATCAAGCAGGCTGTTGCTTTTAGAAAAAAAATAGTGTGTTTCGGTTGCACCACGCTTTTTGGGGGGGGGCTGGGAAAAGGTCGCTGATGAAGACCGTGCTGGGAGACCTGCGACTTCGACAAACACCGACAATGTGACTCGTGTGCGCAAAGTTTTGATCTCAGACCGTCTACTAAGTATCTAAAATCTGTGGTTCATGAAATTGTGACGGAGCACTTGAACATGCTCGAGATGTGCTCGAAGATGGTCCTAAAAGTGCTCACTGACGACCAGAAATTGCGGCGAGTGGAAGTGTGCCAAGAAAGTTTGAACATATGTGAAAGTGACCCACAATTTTTGAATAATTTAATCACAGGTGACGAGTCATGGATCTTTGAGTATGATTCCGAGACAAAGAGGGGGTCTTCCGAGTGGCACACGTCGGAGTTAGGGAAGATAACATTCCTTATCATACTCACGAACCCAAATACATCAACAAGTCCTTATCAGCTGTAAACATAAAAAGATGTCTCATGACATATACACATAATAATCTATGGTAATTATCAGTAACAGATAAGAACTTATCCAAAAATATTTATCAGCTTAAAATAAGAACACAACAGAACAACATGAATGTTTTGTCGATACTACAAATAGTTGTAAGCAAACCTAATGTCTTTTAGTCTTAATATTACCACAAACCAAGAAGGTATATTAAACTCAATAAAGAATAATAATAAACCCAAAACTATTATTATTTAACTGGGGGCTCAACCGGGATTGCAAATCAACTTGCTTTCCAGCCAGTCTTTGAAATATAAGACTTAAAAAATCAAAATCCACGGTCTTAAAGAAAGATACATCAGGTTCCTGTCAAATTGGAACAAAGACAGAATTCTAGGGCACTACTAAAAACTGGAGCACATCAAGAACTTCCGGAAGGAAAAAAGGGCAAAAATCCACTGCAGTCGTAGAAAATCAGAAGCAGTTACGATGACATCAGAAATGGCACAACTACGCGCACACATCGACGTACCAACTCAAACTTTGCAGCAGCAAAGCATTGAGATGCAGAATCGACTATCAGCGATTGAATCAAGCCAATCGTTTAAAGGAGTATTGATGGTCAATCAACACGAAGCAATACGCTTGCACATAAACGACCCCATGGAAATTGACCTAGAATTATTCAAAGCACTTCCACGGTTCGATGGAAATAAAGATCAATACAGATCCTGGAGATTGCAAGTATGGACCTTTATGGATGGTATAAAAGGATTCACCAACCACCCTAGATACTACAGTGCACTTGGTATAGTACGCACAAAAATAACAGGAGCAGCAGTAGATATTCTTACAAACCACAACACGAAGATGAATTTTTTTTCCATAATAAATATATTGGACAACACGTTTGCGGACCAAAGGCCACTAAACGTCCTTTTAGATGAAATGAAAAAGATCGTACAAGGAAGGAAAACCTTAGCCGAATTCCCCAGTGAAGTGAGCAAAACGCTTAACAGAGAGGACGGACAACATCATCAATATAGACCAAAGGTCAGAATACAGAAGAATTATCAACCGCAACAACAACTTGCACCAGAACCAATGGAAATGGACAGTTCGCAGCAGTACCAGAGGCCAACATATTACTTCAATGAACCAAGGAATCCGCCTCACCAACAAAATCCAGGACAGGAACGTCTCGTCACAAAACTTCCATCAACAAAAAATGCAACGCATCAATCAAACCGCACAAGCAGACTACGATGGACATTTTGAGACACGGAGTACTTTTTTAAGGCGAGTAAACGGGTTGCCTTGTATCAAAACAAAATGTGGATTAACCGGCACACCCGTTACAATTTTAGTGGACAAAGGATCAACTATTATATATTATATTAGCAACAAATGTAAAATCGGTAAGTCAGTACAAATTATTCCTTTTAAAACAAAAACTTTACATGGCTTTTCTGTCATGAATTCAAAAAAAGTGATTGAGACATATGGATATGATTTAGTTTATTATGAAATAGATAAGCTAAATGAATTCGATATGATATTAGGAGAACAGGGACTTAGAACTCTTAAAGCAGAAGTAAATTTATTTCATTCTAGTTTAAAGTACCAAAATTAATTTTACTACCAATAACCCTCAATACGAAAAAGATATTAGAAAACAAATGCAAAAAAACGTTCAAATAAGTGAATCTCATCCTTTCACTACAACTATTCAGGCGACAATTAGGACCCAGACAGAGGAACCAATATGGACAAAACAATATCTATATCCGATTGCGGATAACGACTTTGTGAATAAAGAAATTAGCGAGTTATTAAAAAATGGAACTATTAAACCAAGTAAAAGCCCATATAATTCACCCATGTGGACTGTTCCAAAAAAAGGCACTGACGAACAAGGTAAGCCAAAAAGGAGAATGGTAGTTGGTTTCCAAAAAATTAATGCTCAGACAATCACAGATAGATATCCAATACCTGATGTAAATATGACTATCCAAAATTTAGGAGAAGCAAAAGTATTTTCAACTATAGATTTAGAATCAGGATTCCATCAAATTTTAATAAAGGAATCCGATAGAGAAAAGTCCGCTTTTGCAGTCAATGGAGCAAAGTATGAATTTGTTAGGATGCCGTTTGGGTTGAAAAACGCACCTTCAATCTTTCAACGATGCGTAGACGATATCTTACGAGAATATATTGGTAAAATTGCATATGTATATATAGACGATGTATTAATATTCTTTTCCTCACCCGAAGAACATATTGAACACGTTTCAACTAGATATAATAAATGCACTACATAAAGCCAATATGAAAATTGCAGACGAAAAGTAACATTTTTTTCAAAACTCAGTGGAGTATCTTGGCCACATCATTAAGCATAATAGGATTACTATGGATCCAAACAAGATTGAAACAATAAAAAATTTCCCATTTCCAAAAACGCTTAAAGAACTAAGGTCATTTTTAGGATTAGCTAATTATTACTAGAAAATTTATTAGGAATTTTGCATCTATCACTAAACTTTTAACTATTCATTTAAGAGGAGATCAAGGAATGATAAAAAAAATCAGAGCTCCAAAGTAGACATAAAATTAGACGAGGCGGCACTGCATGCACTACAAAAAATAAAAATAGCACTTCAGGAACAAACAGAACTCTTTCAACCAGATTTCTCGAAACCATTTGATTTAACTACTGATGCAAGTAATTTTGCTATTGGGGCAGTTCTATCTCAAAATAAACAACCAATTGCCTTCATTTCAAGAACATTAAATGATACTGATAGCACAAATGAAAAAGAACTATTAGCCATAGTTTGGTCACTTCAAAAGTTACGAAACTATCTATATGGGGTAGCAAATTTAACTATTTACACAGACCATCAGTCCCTCATATATTCAATATTAGACAAGAATCCGAATACGAAATTAAAAAGGTGGAAAAATTTAATTGAAGAATGTGGAGCAAAACTTATTTATAAACCAGGACACCATAATGCTGTAGCAGACGCTTTATCAAGACAACAAAGAAATGCGACTACTAATTGTTCTCAACATTCGGCAGAAAGTTCACTTGTAGAACATTTAAAAAAGGTGAAACAACCATTGAATTAATTTAGAAATCAAATTGTACCTATTTATGATCCTGCCACCGTAGGCGTATCAACGAAAACAATTTTTCCAAATAGAGTACGTCATACAATCCACTACAAAGACAAAAATTACTTAATAGAAAAATTAAAATAAGTTGCAAGACCAACTGTCACGAACGCTTTAAAAATAGACGAGGAAATATTATTTCATGTCAAAAATGACATTATTGCTAATATTCCAACTTGCACATTTGTAATATCACCAAATCTATTGATAGATGTTATAAACATAGACGAACTAGTAGTAAAGACACACAGACGTGCTCACCGCAATTATAAAAATAACACACAAGAAATTTTACTTACACATTTTTGGCCCAACATGAAAGAAATGTGTAGAACAGAAACAATAAAATGTGAAATTTGTTTACAACACAAGTATGAAAGACATCCAAACAAACAACCTATAGGAAAATCTCCAATTCCAACAAAAGTAGGGGAATACATACAGATGGATATATTTCACATGAACAACAATATATACATCAGCTCTATTGATAAGTACTCAAAATATTGTTACTTACGAAAACTGGAAAACAAACTAAATTGTGATGACTACATAGAGGAAATATTATCTCAAGTGTACCCCAACGCTAAACATCTTATGACTGATAACGAAAATGTATTCGTAGGCAACGTAGCGAAGGCAGTGTATAACAGACTTCAAATTACATATGCATTGACTCCAATACACCATTCAACAACGAACGGTCAAGTTGAGCGAGTTCACAGTACACTAATCGAAATTTCGACAAGTTTAGCTAGCGAAAACAAAACAGCCCCTGGCGAAGAATTGTTTAACGCGGTACGACAGTACAATAAAACTGTCCATTCAACTACAGGATACAAATCGGAAGACGTATTTTTCAATCGGGACAAGTATCCGGAAATATAAGATATTTTACGCAAAAATCAAGGAAGAGTATTAAATCATCACAATAAAGGTAGAAAGACCATCACATATAAGTCAGGAGATATAATTTATTCCCGAACGGACAGACGGAATAAAAGTGCCAATAAATATAACAAACATATTGTAAAAGAAGATCGCAACCATTCTAACTGAGAGAGGAAAAATTATCCATAAGGACAGCATTCGAAGACAGGCTACAGCATGTACAGCGGTATTATAATATTATTTACAATTTACTCCTCTTTTGCAGATTTAGTGACTGACCTCAGTAATAGAAAATTTGTTTTGACTGAGACAGACATAGTGTATTTATTTGAAGACACACAATTTTTGTACCAAGTAGCCAATTTAACGACTATGTTTACACCGTACGAAAATATAATGAGGAACAGGTATAATGCAAATCCGAATGAAGAAGAGGCTATTCTTGTCAGTAAAATAGAGGCTTTAAAATCACAATTAAGACCCACAAACTATAGGGCACGACGTTCACTAAATTTTTTAGGCTCAATTATAAAATTCGTCACAGGAACAGAAGACCATGACGATTTAATAGAAATAAAAACAGGCTTAAATTACTTAATTGAAAACAATAACAAACAAAGAAAGATTAACTCTCAGTTTGAAAAATTATTAGAAAAACTAGATCCGAAATCTGTCATAGAAGAATTTGTAATCAGAGAAGTTTACAAAGAGTTAGAGACAATTACAAATACAATTAATTTTGCTAGAAATGGAAATTTTACTCTGGAACTTTAAACTTGAACAATATTCACGAATTGATTTCAAATGAAATTTTTGATGTTCATGTCATAAATATATTAGAATATTCGGATATCCACGTATGTATGTACAGGAATGCGATAATCACAATATATAAATACCCTATCATTAAAAATAAATGTAAATTATACAATTTAATTCCGTTATAACCCTGACAGACGACAGCGCTAATATGCATTAGCGGGTTTAACCGTGCGATTCTGTAACTTGAGACAGTCTCAAGTCTCTAAATTTGAGATTTTAAGTTAGAGACAATTTTTGAGACTTGAGATGATATTGCTATTCTGTAAGTGACAGTCACAAAATCTATTACATTTCATTATTCAGAGATGTTTTTACACTTGAATGAAAATAAATATGTCGATAACAAATATTAAATTTTCTATAACATAGTCAAAAAACATAATTATCAATGAAAATAAAAATATATGTTGACTTTGTTTCATAATATTTACGAAATTTATGTAAAATTGATTTATTTTTAACCTTTTCGTGTTTGAGTTGCTTACAAAATATAAAGAAACGACAATCGATTAATATCTATGATGATCTCTATTCAGTATATTCAAAATGGCAGACAAGAGTTCTTTTTTAGTTTTGTGACCTCCTAACTACCAGGTCTCAATATTTTGAGACTAACGCTAGAGACTGTTTAGTGAATAGTAACTAGTCTCAAATTGAGACTTTGCCTCAAAATGTCTCAAATAGAGACTAGAGACTGGTTACAGAATCCCGCTATAAGTTACATTTATATGCGCATTTGACCCATGTGAATGCAAGTTTGTAATGCACAAGAATTTCGTGCATTTGGCTGAATTTAGTAGGCAACATTAGTTAAAAATGACAGATTTTTGCTATTGTTTGACAGATGTCGCTTGAAATCTGCCGCCTTGTTTGTGTTTACAGCTTCAGAGGTAAACAGTTTTTATATTGCTAATTAAATTATGTGCAAGTATATTAACAAAAACAAATTTTAATATTTTTAGATGGCAGAAAATAAACAACGCACAGTTTGCTATCCATTTTTCCAATATTCTTCACTTTTTCACACACTTTCATTTCACTTTTTGTTTTAATAAATTAACAAATTTCACTATCAGCTGTCCAAATGCACAAGTCTGCCGTCTGTCACCATAAAATTTCAAATACAAACATGGAAAATTACAAATTGAAAGAAAAATATAAAAATGTGAAAATAAATGCCCCTATTGCGGTTTTCAATCCAACTGCATTTTAGTCGAAGTTTAAAAATTCGGTATTGCCGACATCAACTCAATCTGTCAAAAAAAATTGCGGTTGAAGTATGATGGAACTTCAACTTTTTTTTGGTATTGCGGTTTTCAACTATGTACAAGTGGGGTTGACTAGTATATAAATAACATTCGTGCAGTGAAATCAAAAAAATATTAAAGAATAGTGGAGAATTTTAATTAATGTTAAATTAATGTTAAATTAATTTTAATTAATACTTTTTATAAATTTTTTGGAAAAATAAAGTTACAAAAAAAAAGCAATTCGAAAAATTGGTGGAGTTAATGGAAAAGTTTCCAGAAGTAGGAAGAGGAAAGCCACAATTTGGAAACAATAAATTCAAAATAACAAAGAATTGTGGGAGAGTGTGGCACTGCAGTTAAATTGTTTAGGGCCACCAAGCAGAACTTCCTACGAATGGGGACGAGTTAGTTATGGTTATGACATTAAAAATATTAACTGAAATAAAATTTTTTTATTAAATGTGGATTCACTATAAGGCAAGTCTAATGAAAAAACTTGCCAACAACAGGAATAACTACCTTGCGACTGGTGGTGGACCGTCGCAAGAGCAGTCGCTGAGCTCAGTGGAAGAGAGCGTGGCCCAGCTTATTCAATTAAGGGAAGCAGTTGCACCAAGTGGGCCAGCATTTGGTGTGGAGAATATACCTCCTACTGTCGCCGATGTGCCCCTTGAACGTTCACCATTGTCCACTCCAGTTGTGCAGGAACGCCCGACTCCTTCCAGGAGAATTCAGTTAAGGAGAGCGAACAATTGCATGGAGTCGGAAAGGCTGCAACTCCTTTCAACCCAGGCTGAAACGCAACAGCAAAATTAAAAAAAAATTGGATAGTTGGAGAAAACTGAACATAAATCTTATACTCTCCAAAAAGAAGCTTTAGATTTAAAAAAAATGAAAATGGATATATACGAAAGGAAAGCAAACGAGGCGCATGAACTCCATGCACTTAAAATTAAAGTGCCTCGAATCAAAATTGCTAAATTAAAATCTTCGCAAAGATTTTAATTTTTTTTTGGTTATTTAACACACGAAGTAATATTTTTTTGTATTCTATTTTTAATTATTCTGGAATGAAGTGATATTTTATATTTTTGTACCATAGTTTAAGTTTACTTTAAAAAATGAAGTGATATTGTTATTTAATGAATTTATTTAAATAAAATTTAAATATATGCCTGTATAAATAGCAGATTAAAAAGAATAAATGAAATTTAATATTTTAATTATTTAGAGGGAAGACATAATATTATTGTGAATTATTCGAGCCGTATCCTATTCTCTTTCTATGTCCAAAATATCATTGGTCATTGTAGTATTTGAAGTAGATGGTATTTCTTCCGGAGATTCCACTTGAAAGTGTTGGCAAATATTGTGCAATGCACAGCAAGCATTCACAATTTGCGTAGCCTCTTCAGGAGTGTAATGTAAACCTCGTACAGATAAAAGACATTTCAATGAAATTCGGTATATAATATTTTCTTAACACCTTGATGACATGTACGAAATATGGGTGAAATCGGTTCACAACCACGCCTTCTTCCAATATAACGCTATTTTGAATTCCACCTGATGCCTTCTCTGTATAATATATAGTACATTAGGAACCAATGATGATAGGGGAATAAAACTTTACAAAAATACGGTATTTGAAAAATATGTAAATGACGTATAATGAAATCTCGATTATCACTTTATCATGCGAGAGTATAAAATGTTCGGTGACACCCGAACTTAGCCCTTCCTTACTTGTTTTATTTATTTTAATGTTTATTTACTTTTTCTCGAGCGACAACTGAATTCAATTGTTTAAATATGTCGTTTACAAAATTTTAGCTGTTTTACTATCTGTCAAAATTCCCTTTCTTAGGTTGGCAACGCCAATCATACTTCGACTGAACTTAGTTGAAGTTCGCAATACCGAAAAAGAGTTTGGTGGATCTGAAGTTGAATTGCCTTAACTTCAATTCGACCAAGTCGGGTTGAAAACCGCAATAGGGGCAAAATTTAACAGCAAAATTAAAAAAAGTAAAGTATTTAAGTGTAAAAATAATGTAGGAATAAATATTTGTAAACAAGAATTGCAAGATAATTGTACCATCCTTTTACTAAATAAGGACAAAGCATATTGTAATATTGTTCAAGAAAACAATGTGCCATTATTAATATTAGATCACGGAAATATTATAATTGACGGAAACCATATATGGAACTGCCAAAATATTACAGGCACAAAATTAATTCAGTTTAATATTAGCACAACTTTAAATAATAAGATATATTTTAACCATGACCAAGAAATAAAAAATATTATAGATGGTGAACATTTGGGTGCTCAACTTAGCGGGAAGCACACCACTGTATATAAAGTTTTAGGAGTCACTTAAACTTAAATAGTGAAAATGCATTCCTTTTAACTGATATTAAATATGCCACAATATTCATTTATTTTCCACAAATTTTATATATATATTTATACACTTAATGAAAACTTAATTAAATGGTCAAATGAATATGTGCGGTATCGCTGTTGAGCTTGGTGATATATATGTAAATAGATCAGGATCGCGGCTGATCCAAAGCTGTACGTAGAAGAAGGTGTTCGGGAGAAAAAAGGTATCAACAACTAAGGTGATGCGACGCTTGGGCCCGCTGACGAGACAAAAGTATTTCCGTAGCGCACAGGATCGGTGTTGGTCGTAGCGAAGCAAATCAACGCGGCGCAGTGCATAAGGGAATGTGTATCAGCGATGCGTGTATGGCGAATGTTAATGTGCGAACTGTTTGTAACGAAGTTAGTCTGATTTCCCGATGCCCATCCTTTTTGTTGAGTGGGTTGGCGTACAGATGTGTTGAGTTGTGCAGTAGTGTCATCAGATGTGGTGAATTACACTGTAACATTAGGAAGCGCCACTTTTACCGGGTAGAGGAGGTGGATGCTTAACTCATTTAAACACGTGGTCATCAAAATGAGCAAATCAAAATTTTCTAATATACAAGAAATGTACAAATACCTAATTCCTGTTGAGGAACGCGCTTTACAATTTTTAAGCTATGCTATTCTTTTAGTAATAATAATAGGATTATTTATATACGCCTCAGTAAAGGCATGTAAATGTTACCAGATTAAACAAGAAGCCAAAAACGCTGAGTTTTCGAGCAGGTATATGAAATGCAAGTACAGCGACTCCAAGCACAGCGCTTTTGAAATGAGGACATTTCATTTTAACACAGGGGAGAGTTAAGGAAGATAACATTCCTTATCATACTCACGGACCCAAATAAATCAACAAGTCCTTATCAGCTGTAAACATAAAAACATGTCTCATGACATATACACATAATAATGTATGGTAATTATCAGTAACAGAACTTATCCAAAAATATTTATCAGCTTAAAATGAGAACACAACAGAACAACATGAGTGTTCTGTCGATACTACAAATAGTTGTAAGCAAACCTAATGTCTTTTAGTCTTAGTATTACTACAAACCAAGAAGGTATATTGAACTTAATAATGAATAATAATAAACCCAAAACTATTAATATTTAACTCCGGCGTCCCCTCGCCCAAAAAAGATCCAAGCAGCATCCATATTCGAGAGAATGCCTTCCGTGACGCCTTCCATGTTTTGAAATCGCATACACGTACATATGTCCATATAGCCTTGTGTACAGTTCTATGATTACTTGTATCGGTGAACATGAACCTGCGTTCTAAGTTAATTTAAAGATACCAAAGAAAAAGTGGCAACTGACAATGTAATATTGTAAAGTAATATTGAAAAGACAACATAAGAATTTTTGGATAATTGATTGTCTAAATATAGTCAAATATATAAAATAGTTTTACAATAATTACAAGAAGTGAAATTTCAATTATCCGATTTATTCTGACACATGTTTACTTATTGACAGATGAACACAAAATAGACCTGTATACACGGCGAAAAAATTTCACACTGATCTATGACACAAGTGTATTGTGTATGGTTACTTTTAGTTAGCATCATTCGGCATTCGTTCTCACTTTGAAATTCCCTTCATGGTTGCATTTGGAATTAATGTTACTATTATGTTGGAAATTTTGAATTTTATTATCTAGTAGAGGACCCGTCCATGCTTCACTGTGGCTGACCCATAGATCAGGGATAATGGGATACCCAACTTATCTCACACTGGAGAGAGCGCCTCAAAATAGGCGTTTTTTATATCATTTTCTATTGTGGCCAGATCGAACAAAATAAGAATTTTTGGGCATATACAGTGAGTTCTAAAAGTGTTCACGTAATGCACATTTTGCTTTTCTCATTGAATTTCATTCAAATATGGCAACACTTCAAGAAATATTTATTGTTGTTACATGGCATCGACATTCTAGTCTTCAAAGCCCACTACGATTGCTTTCTATGTTTACTTAAATTTGAATAAATACCGTTCAAATGCGTTAGTGCACGTGAACACTTTCTGAGCTGGTGTGACTCGGTATGTAAATAGTTCCGTTATTACAAAATATTTGTCAGCATTTTTTAATAATTTTATTGTGCGACGGATTTCACTTTTTCTAAGGTTTGTAAGAAAAATTAAAGTTCGAAAAATTGGTCATTTATCAAGCCTGCTCAATTTTCAGACATGACTAAAAAACTGAACCTCATTTTGCGAAAAGCTGTATGTTCGGACTTGAAGGAGGGGCTTTCAGTTAGAACGATTGCACAAAAACAATATCAATTGGTGTGATCAGTAAAATAAAAAAACAAGATCGAATTAACACACCACCCAACAAGTTAGGCAGGCCTAAAAAGCTCACTCCTGAAACAGAAAGGACTTTACGCCGTCTCATCATGACTGATGCAGCTAAAAACGCAGTGGAGGCTAACAAAGTGTTATTCTCATCTTTAGGTACTAGAGTATGCAACAATACCATTCGAAATTCGCTGAAAAGTTCCAATTTGCGTGCAAGACCAATGATTAAAAAGCCTTACATGTCAGCGAAAAACAAAACAGCTAGGATGAAATTTGCAAAAGAACACAAAAATTGGACAAGCGAACAGTTCAAATTAGTAATTTGGTCTGACGAAACGAAAATTAATCGTATTAATTCAGATGGACGCATTTGGACATGGTATGACAAGCGATGCGGTCCCACGGATAGGAATATGCTGCGCACACTTAAATTCGGAGGTGGTTCACTTATGGTATGGGGTTATTCCTGTGGCGGTAAGGTGGGAAAATTGCGTCGAATTAACGGAATAATGAGGGCTACGGACTATATTAGCATTCTAGAGGATTCACTTATCTCTAGTTTCAAGATTTTGGATATGAACCCGGTGATTTGTTATACATGCAAGACAATGACCCTAAACATACCGCCCGCATTGGTTGGGAAACGGAATTCGGGTGATGGAGTGGCTAGCTCAGTCACCCGATATGAATCCTATTGAAAATTTATGGGCGATTGTTAAAAAACGGTTAATTGCTCAAAGAGAAACACCAAAAACCATAGATGAACTTTGGACTCAACTAGAAGGAGTTTGGAACAGTTTCTCTTCGGAAATTTTAGATAATCTAATCAACTCTATGCCGGACCGTATTAAAGCAGTCATAAAAGCCAAAGGCGGAACCACAAGTTATTAGTTATTAAACTTTAATCGCCACTTCTTTCTAAGTTCAAATATTGTTCACATGAATTGTATTACTTTATATGTATGCCACCAGAGATTATTGAATGAAGTGCTTGTTTATGTTAAAAAGTTTTCAATTAAATATACTTTACTTCTCGTAAAAAAATTTTCATTTGAATGGCAATTTTTCTAATGAGCAGCTGCAATGCAGAATTTTTTACTATACGTGAACACTTTTTGAACTCACGTTAAATTAAAATACCCAACATTTATTACGATTGCAAATTATTATATATTGGACTTTTAATATATGGCGAAACTGGTTAAATCCTTTTTTATGGTTTTATGGTATATTAAAACAACTGACTTTCGATCTTTCAATACTTAATAAGGTGAATTAAGCCTGTTAGTTCTTAATTAATAAATGTTTTTAATCATCACTCATAATTCCCGTCCTGCTATATGGTGCAGAGTCTTGGACGATGTCAACAACGGATGAGTCGACGTTGCGAGTTTTCGAGAGAAACGAACGAATGAGCTGTACGAGATATACGACGACATCGACATAGTTCAGAGAATTAAAAGACAGCGGCTACGCTGGCTAGGTCATGTTGTCCGGATAGACGAAAACACGCCAGCTCTGAAAGTATTCGACGCAGTACCCGCCGGGGGAAGCAGAGGAAGAGGAAGACCTCCAGTCCGTTGGAAGGACCAAGTGGAGAAGGACCTGGCTTCGCTTGGAATATCCAATTGGCGCCATGTAGCGAAAAGATGAAACGACTGGCGCGCTGATGTTAACTCGGCTATAATCGCGTAAGCGGTGTCTACGCCAATTAAGAAGAAGAATCATTTGTAATTAAAAATTAATTTTACTCTGCATCAAATTGCAAAACGTTTCATGAAATATATTTAAACTTCGCATTTTCATTGTTTTACATTTTTTATTCGCGATCTTGAACGGCGGCAACAAATCCCTCCTTTCGCATATATTATTGGTATAATTTCAATCTGGCCGTTCCAGTCATTCCAATTGCAAAACGTCAAAACCCACTGAATCCAGTCAACTGTCAAAGTCCGGTAGATGAGCGGTTCTCACATTTGGGCATTTCTTTATCTCTGTCATAGATAATACTACTACTACCATCTATATGATTTTTATTAGTTAGATTAAAACTATTAGTTAATATGATATAGCATTTTTATGAAGCAACTTGTGTTAGTTTATAAAAAAATTGATCATAAAAGCATTTCGTGTGTTAATTAAGCATTGATTTTAAGGGGAAAATACTGTTGAATTTGGGCTTTGCACCAGGGAAATTAACCGTTTAAAAGGGATTTTTTAAGTTGGAAAGAGGCGGAATGACCATCGAGGACAATGAAGGCAGCGGACGTCCTAAAGAGGTGAAAGCTCTGTGCAAAGTGGGTGCCTCGCAAGTTCATAATCTAACAAAAACCTCGAATTGTCGGTGTGTGACAATAGAAACACGGCTCACTTCCGAGTCCAATCGACAGTTGGACTGCACATGATGAATTTGTTCTCAAGTGTGGAAAGACGAAAAACTCTACTGGCAAGGTTATGACAATCAGTCTTTTGGGATACATGTGGTATAATATTCATCGACTGATTATTTCCATTGATTTGTGTATTTGGTTGCAATTCTATTCTACTATTCCAAATATTTAGCAATTGTATTCTTTTTGAGGAAGGATCAGTTTGAAATTGTACGCATATATTTCATCGTTTCTGTTTAAATATTCCACGGTATTTAGCTCCTATAATAAACGCGTCCGATCGCTGCTAAATTCGCTATATAAAGGCACGCTGCCGTCGCTCCAGTCGCCCTGTACCGCCGCAAACGCTACGCTTCACAATATTTAAATACAGGTACGTAATATCTTCGAAAATATTCATTTAAATCATATGCATTAAAGGGCTATACAGATCTATGTATCAACAATATATTTGAGGTATTTAATTGAATAAGGATTAATGCAGTATTAGTTAAATCGCTTCGAAAATTAGCCATTATTTGTCGTAAAAAGTACTTGACAAAAAAATGTTATTGTGGGATATCCATAAGAGATAGACATATGTATACATCGCTGAGTTTTCTGCAGACCTTTACAATGTGTACAATACTTAGTACATTATTTTGATGAATCTGTAATTATTTACGACATTACATTAGAAACTTCAAAAATCACAGTATTTTTCTACTATTTAATGGATGTTATTATACATTTAAACTTTTCTCTTCAATAACCATCTATTAAAAAAAGTATCAAAATCTGTTGCGTAGTTTTAAAGATTTAAGCATACATAGGGACATAGTGACAGAAAAAGCGACTTTGTTTTACACTATGGGGTGATTTTCAGTATGAAGTATGCATAATAATAATTGAAATGTTTTAGAAAAAGATGAATAAGAATTAAAATTTGGTAAAGAAAAATAGTACTGTGTCATGTGTACATAAATTGTTCAAGAATTTGAGAATGTAATTGAGATCGAGAGATATTAAGAATCCAATTTAATATATTTATTCTTTAGTTACAGCCAACTATTGCAAGGTGCTGAATTATCCTGAAAATAAACTTTTTGAGTGTATTTGAATAGCTGTTCAATAGTTGGCAAAACGCCTTCGATCAAAATTCCAATTTATTTTTCGGCATTTACAGATCCTTTAGGAATAATAACATGCCCAACACCAAATTTGGTTATACCCTCTACACGCTCTCCTTTCCTACGACGCACTGTGACATTTCCGTTGGGTTCAAATAAATTTAATTTTCATTCGTCAAAAAAAATAACATTTCTCAAGTCTGATGCAGTCCAAGTTTTGTATTATTTTGACAACTGTAGCAACTGATTCTTCATTCGGCTGGCCTTCGGATTCGTAATACAAGATTATTCTATTTTTATTTTTACTTTTTTTCAGACGCTCCCTGCCCTTTTTTCGATTTAAAGAATTAAAACTTGTATAATTTTTAACAATATTGGACGTTTAGAAAATTTATTTTTATGCTTTCTGCTTCCTTCTATATTGAATCCTTTGTTCTTCGTTCAATTGCGGAACAGTTGTGCGAACTGCTTCGGTCATAGCTTGAGTATCGTACTGGAGTTCTCTTTGCAACTCATGGTTTAAGGCATCTTGCATAGCACGATTGGGTGCTGTCAGGCCCAAACACGACAATACTTTATTTGCCATCAACAAACACATATCTTCTATTATGATCAATGTGTCATTGTAAATCTCTGCCGTAATTTCCAATGTAGGATTCAAAGTTTCACAACGCACGCGATGCAACACATCCTCAGACATTTCATCCCTATATTTCATCCACAAATCATTCGGATTTGAGGGGAATGATGTCGATATTATAATCGCAAACAGTGTGCGAATTTGATGCGGCGATGAAGATATCACGGAATCCTTGAGCGTATCATACCAATGCGAATCGTTTTCAAGCAACCGTAATAATTGACACGCCTCACGGTAAGTCGCACACAGATGTCCATCAACTGTTCGCAATTGTTGAAAAGATGTCGGACCAGGAACATTCACCAATAACAATCTAAGATAATAACATTCATCGTTATTAGGATGTACTGTATATATACGGCCTATAGAATCTGTGGCAAATACATTTTCATATCCTTCAAGTGGTGTTCCTTGTTTACGACGCTGAAAAGACTTTGATGATGCGTTCCATGTGTAGTAGCGCGGCATATCAGCATACAGCAAAGTGCGAGCGAATTGATCAGTTGCACAAATTGAGAAGAAACCTGTCAATGTGGTCACAGGTGGACGTGCCGCTCTATCCACAGCGTTGTTTGGGTTGAAATACACTCGTCGTCCATTTTCTAAATGAACTGCCAAATGCAATACAGTGGGATGTCTTTCATGAATTGCAAACGAAAATATGCGCCAGATAGCCTCGTTGCTGCTTACATAGCGACCCATCTGATAGTGAGACACTTCATCATTTGTGTTTGTTACTGTGAACATGGCCATGTCGCTACCTTTGTTAACATATTTACATATGTACTTTATGGATTTCACAGAGTTACAAAATTCCACGTTGATGTGAGCTTCAAAAGTTTTGGACAATATGGGCGAGAACGGCACAATCCAACGATTGTCTACATAAAAATCTTGTCCTTTTATCTTGACATCTACAGATCGTCCACCGTCCTCAACTGATCGCCGACGATACAATGGGTAACCATCGATTCCCGAGATGGTTTCAGCAAGCAAGTTTCACTTGGCCATACACACGATGATTTGTAATGAAATTCATTAAAGATTTTAATTTTTGCTTGTAAACTCTGGCTGTGATGTCATGCCTATCAAGTGGTGTTTGGTTGTGTAGCAGTTCTTTTTTTATTTCAATCCATTGTGGGTTACAGGTGAATGTAATAAATAGGTCTGGACGGCCATACTTTCGAACATAAGACATCGCATCTTGAGCGTACTCGTGCATGTGGCGCGGGCTTCCGATGTAAGTGGCCGGTAAAATTGTCATTCTTCCTACATTATTTACATTGCCGTCAGCATTGATTGCATCGCGAAGATGAATGTACTCTTCAGATCGAAGCTGCTGTTGGTTAAGACGGATGTATGTCAATCTTTCAATCTCAATTTTGACGTACATGTCCACTGCATACTAATGAAAGAGCCGTTGACACATCAAAATTTGATTTACTTCACCTTCACGGATCATGAGTCTGTATGCATAATAATTCATGGCACTGACTTTTTTGTGTGTATCAGCACCTGGAAGTACATATGATAAAAAAATACATTTATATATTGAACATATAAAATATTTTATTCTGTATAATCTAATTACCTGTTGTTGGATTAACCATTTGGATATTAAAATGGTACCCATCTTCTCCCTGCCAGAAAATTATGGGTATTGTAAAGCATCATAAGCTCTATGCGTTTCATATACACGTTTCAATTCATTGTTCCGGCGATGAAGTACAATATCTCTTGATTGCAAATTCTCTCCAACAACGACAATAGCCACTTCATCTATTGTCGGTGAATTAAACCTCCTTGCATGCTCTCCAGCAGGTGTTTTGTCGGCTCTTATTACAATATTATGGCTGTCTGATGGCATCCGATCCAGTGCCATTTTGAATATCTTCACTAATTCATTATTCTCGTGAAGAAATGTTTGCAGTTGTGGGACAATGGTGCGCTTGACGGTTGGATTATGACCACAACGTGTATCAACTTCCACATCTTGATTGCCCATAAAATAAATTTGCAAAAATTTATGATCTTCATCTGGCACTGGCAGCATTGCCCCCAGTAGGTGATGAATTTGTCCTTGTATCTGTAATTGTTTAAGAACTGGTTAAATTAATTGTGATACAAATACAAATTAGAATTTCACTAAAACAATTATGGTATACTTCCTTGAAAGTAGGCATGAACCCGTCTTGTACTATATGCGTTGCACCAAACGATGTCATTTGGAAGCAATTATTATATTTTTGGATGTTAGCCAAGAAGTGTTTAGAATCATTTTCCATCCCCTTAACTAATGAGTGTAACGGTTCAGGTGGTGGAACCAATTGAGGCAATTGTACATTGCCACCAGCACAACATAATCCTGCAGGTTCACTACTGTACTTTAATGCTTTACAATGTTGACAAATGATTGACATTTCTCCAATCGTCACAGATTTGTCGGCACTATAATCAAATTCCGGATCGTAGGAAAATGCTCCTCGTTCGAGGTTTACAGGAGCATTGCGTCTGCGGATTCGATTAAATTCGTTATCCCGTGCTCGCTGCTGTTGTGATCGATGTGCACGAACTCGTTCCATTCTCCCCCTATCCACTTGATAGTTATTTACTCTTGAACGTAATTCTCCCATACTTGTACGACTGTTATCATTATCAGCATCTTGCTGGTCATTAGTGCGGTTGTAGCGTAAAGCAGCTCGTTGCACATTTACACGACTTCGACGACCTATGTCATTTCTATTCCTCGGAATTGTAAGCAGGGAGAAGAAAATCACTTTTAGCAGTATTTCAATATTTCTCCAATTAAATGCTTCTTTTTTTTAACATGAGATGACAAAACCAAGGATGTTAAAGTAGGAGCGCAGCAAAAAGTCTCTAAATTTATGGACAAAACAATGTAACGTTCGGATACACGTGCTTTTTACTTGAGATGACAAAACAATGAAACGTTCGGATACACTTATTACAGGGCATCTCGACAGGATAGAATTTATAGAATACTAACTGTTATTGCCATTGCCAAATCTGTATGTGGGCATTTGCGATCATGATATAATCATTTGCGCAAAAGCGTAGGGTAGGTAGGTTCGAGATGATGTAGCGTATGCTTTGAGCAGAGAACGTATAATATAGAGAAGGTTCATGGCGTGCCGATTGTCATCACGTTCCTCTTTTTGGAGGGGTTGAGTTTTCTATTAGTGGATTTCACCACAAAAATATTATTAGCGGATTTCACCAATATTTAACATGAAGGGGTCGAAAATAGCAGAATTGTGCATTTTCATTGTTAAATGAGAAAAGTGATGCTAATTTCAATGTTTACAAATGTACGCTTACAGATTCGCGTGTTTACAATGCGCAAACGACTATGGATATCATTTACAGATATTCTCCATATACTTATGTATTTGATAACAAACTTATCTATGTACATACATATGTATTCGCAATTTGACCTATTTAATGATAAATTCCATTAAATCTGTTGGAATTTATAATAAAGTCATATTTCCATTATTACCTAAATAAATATAGATGCATGTATATTGGGCATTAGAGGTTTTGATAACATTTTGAAGACCAAGCCGACGCACATATTCGCATATGGTTGTATGTACATATAAACAGATTTTTAAAAACCATACCCGAATGATAAAATTTTTTTTGATAAAATCCCGTTTTGATAAAATCTTAAAAGTCATATGCATATAATTATGTGTGCATGTAAACAGATTTTAAAAAACCGTACGCATAAAGTTCACATATTCACATACTTATGTATGTAATTTTGTGTTCATGTAAACAAATTTGAAACAATCATTCGCATAATGTTTGTACATTTGTCTACACACAACTTTGTATGTAAATATATACAACCATTGTTTCATACAAAAACTCCGTTGTCACGGACAACCAATGAGCTGTGCCGAAAAAAATAAACGAATGGCCGCCGTTTGTCACCCTTGCCGCTGTACAGCTCCGCCAACAAACCAGTGTAAATATGTATGTTTGTGCGTGAGCTTGCATACATATCGACGCAGCTGCGAAAAAATATTTCAGAATTACAAAATATCTTTCAGATTCCTTGACAAATACAGTCAATACCGGTTGTGTGCCACAGTCAAAGATACCGAATTTTTGGGTTTGTTAAAAATAAAAATGTAATATGGTACATACGCGACTGCGGATACTTAAACGAGTCGTACTTAAACAATAATTTATATGTATTTCAAAAAACAACCGTGAGATGCAGCAAGATAAAATCTAGGCTGTTAAGAGTGATGAGGGAGGGATTTGATTTTCATTTAAGCGGAGTACTACTTAGCCGGGGACTGTACACATGAATCAGAGGAATATTGAATATTTTCTTTGAAAAATTTCTTGAATTGAAAATCGACAAATAATCTATGTTGTCAATTTTATTCTAAAATATTTTAATACTTGTTTTTGCGGGGTTGACACTTTTTCCTTCTCATATATTTCAGAAATATATTCAATTTATGATTTTTAGTTTTTGAAATCGTTGTGAAAAGACGCTTGGAGCCAAGGCATGCTCGGAGAGATGTAATGGCGTCTGCTTTTATGAATAAATCGAATATGCTTTTTGAAAATACGTTTGCGTTTATGAATGAAAACTTTGTTGTTGTGTAATTTACCATAAATTTTGACGTCGAAATTCGGCTGCCATATTGGTTTCTGATGCTTTTCCAAACGATTGTTGTTTTTGTAGAACAATATTTGTAATTTTTGCGGGTGACATATTCACATTTGTGTAAGTATGTACATATGTTGTGTATGCATTATTTGTGTGGGAATGTCGTGCGCACATATTTACATGTCTACGCATATATACACACTTACAGTATGATGATGCTTGAGGCGATTGTAGAACAATATTTGTAATTTTTGCGGGTGACATATCCACATGTGAACGCATGTATGTAAGTATGTATGGTGTATTGTTTGTGTAGGAATGTCATACGCACATATTTACATGTGTAAGTTACGCAATCACTTTCGTGAGAGCGAAAAAAAATACAATTTTAGTTTTAGGCGGACAGCGATTCCGCGTTTATTGAGTTTAAATTAACAACTGCCCAACTGATCTAGTTTACAAGTACTTATATTTATATTAAAGCTAGGGCTATGCACTTAATTATTTGCATCACCAGTTTATTGTACTGAGCAGACTGCTGCAATAGCAATATTGTTTCAGCTTGCGCTTTGCGCAAGCTATTCTTTGGAAAGTTAATATTTCTGCAATAATGCAATATTATTGATTTCCGTTGCATAAAAATTGGCACAACCAATATTGTAATTAATTCCGGGAATTTGAATGTTAACTATTCTTAAGACACGTGCCGGAAGTTGGCTGTGGGGTTACTAACATCTTTGGTGTTAACTCTTCCCCCTCTTAAATCGATTGTCCCCAATCGGTGTTTTGTAAAAATATTCTAAGATATTGCGACTTGTAAAAATGGACCGTTTTTAAATTTGAAACGTCTTCAGTTTTCCTTGCGATACTGCAGTGATACATATAGCTTGTGCTTGTGCTTAATTATGAATACCAAAATGAATACCACTAGTACTATAATAAATACTAGTGCGACATCAGTGCTTAGAACTAATTATATGCGTTTTATAGTTTTCATTCACTAAGAGTTTAATATGATCATCTTGATTTAATTGTTTTAAGTACAAAGATTTCAACTTTAGATTTGGAAAAGATGTATTTTGGTATTTAATTTTTGTTATCATATTTGGCAAAATAAATTGATCGAATGCTTTCATTTTTACATTAGAAAAGGTTTTATTCATTACTCTAATTTCACAGTTCTCAAATTTAATAAGAAAATTTCCTTTAATTTTTATTTTCATTTTATTACAATTGTACAATTTCAGAATAGAAATTCTTAAATATTATTATACCAGGTAAAATTTCGTTTGCAACTTGGTTTCTTCAAAGGTTTGCATATCACAGTATGCTTCTTCGAAGTTTAGTATATTCTTTAAACAATCATCTTACAATTTTTTCAAATTTTGTTTCAGATTTTTCTTTACATTTACATTAAAAATATTGTTCATATTATCCAGGTATTTCATAATTTTCAATATGATTGTTTTTATTTTTGGCATTAGGGATAGGCTCGAACAGGATTTTGGATGGGATATCTCGTGAATAGTTAGGAATTTTAAGGATTATGATAATATTCTGTTCTTGTACGGGAAACTTTGATGTTAGAGTAGCTGTCAAAGTCATTAATCAAGTTGAGTTCTGTCTCTGTTAAAATATCGGTGGGAATTATTCCGAGTTTGTTTGAAAATATTATTTGACCGATGTCGTCAATGTGGTCACGTAAAAGGAAATGTCATTGTTAACTTGGTAAATTTGTTGCATAAATTCAATTTCGTCTTCTACTGTCATTATTTTGTTTTGGATAAAGTTCTTGAATTTGTTCAAATAATTTTATTACAATCTGTTTGTTATTTATGTGATTAGTAATGTTTTGTATTTGGGATGATAGTAAATTATTTACGAATGTCAGATTATGGATTCTATCCGTCAAGATTTTTCCGTTGTTTGAGAGGTATTCTAAAGAGTTTTTTATTTTGGTTTCGTCG
Organism: Bactrocera tryoni; assembly: GCF_016617805.1. Lineage (NCBI taxonomy): Eukaryota > Metazoa > Arthropoda > Insecta > Diptera > Tephritidae > Bactrocera > Bactrocera tryoni. The sequence goes on from NW_024395977.1 coordinate 19,858,574, forward strand.
TCACTGTCCATAGTACCTGCTACTACTTTAAGTCCTTTTCCTAATACATTTATTAAGCCTCTTTTATGTCTAAAGTGTGGGTTAAGATTCTCAATCTTCTTTTCTAATAATAAAAAATTCTTATTGACTTTGTCCAGTAAGTGCTTGCTTTCTATTCTATTGGCGGTTAGTCCTTGTATGTTGATTTGTTGTGCTACGGTGGTGAGAATCGTCATTATTATGACCAAAAGTCTTATTGCTGTGCTCATTTTTCTAGGGAAAGAAAAGAAAAATTAAGCTCTTATGATAACCTAATATTATTTTTATGAATTATTCTCCCTGACTTTGTTTTGACTGTAGTGTTATAATTTTGTACTACGATTTCTTTCTTGTATCTAGCTGATAATTTATTTCCTAATCTACGATTTATCTTTACGAAAATCTCATCGCCTTCCGAATATTGTTTCGGTGTCAATCTGTTTTATTATGGAAAGAAAGGTCGGCGGTTTGCTTGTCTTTTAGTTTTTTAATTATTTCTTGCCTATCAATATCTAGCAGTTTGGGATCGCTACTAACGCGTCTTCCGAAAAATATTTCTATCGGTTTCCTTCCAGTGGTAGAGTGTATAGAATTATTATATTCTTTTACCGATTTTTTCTAAAAGTTCATAAAATGTTCGATGCGTTTTTCGACCTGAAGGCAACGCATTATTTCTTGAAGGGTTGAGTGAAACCGCTCTACCTGTCCATTTGAACAACTCGTATATGGGGGTGTTCGATGTATTTCAATACCAAACTCATTTTCAATCATAAAATTTAGTGTCTCTGAGTTAAAGGATTTTTCGTTGTCCATTACTATTGTTTCCGGTACTAAAGTGAAAAGAATATCCTCATTGGTTGTCTGATATCTTCTGCTGCTCTAGACCGAATGGGTTTTGCTACTGCATATTTCGAAAATTTGTCTACAGCAGTTAAAATTAGTTCTTTACCGACCAAGAATATGTCTATGTGGACTATTTGTCCTGGAAATTTTGGGATGGGCGTATTTTGTAGTTGGGGTTTGGGTGGGTGTCGTTCGTATTTGTTCTCTTTACAAGTGACGCATATTTTGATAATTTTCTTGATTTTATTTGCCATTCCGGGAAAGTAGTATTTTTCCAAAATCTGTGTCCTATTCTCTTTGCTGTTTCTATGAGCTCTGTTATGTGTTCTAATTATGAGTTCCTCCTGTTCTTGTTCACTAGTTACATCTTCGACTTCTGCTTGAGTGAATCTAATGCGATACCTACTAAAGTGCAAGGGGTATAGTTCCTGTATTTTCCCCATTGTGGATTCTTCTGTTTTAATACAATTTATTACCGAAGGGTTGAGGTATCTTTTTAGGATTGAAATCAGATTTGCTTGAGAATATTCTGGTTCCGTTATTATATGGCGATGATACGTTGGGAATACTATTTTAAATTGGTAAGTAGAGGTTTCGCATCTCTTTAAGAAGATTTGATTTTTGAAAGCGTTAATAGGGGCTTCGATACTATATATTAAATTATGGAATGAGCTATCATCCGAATTTGTTGCTATAGACAAAGTGTTAATGTGCACCTCATTTGGTGGAATCCTCGATAATGCGTCCGCCACTACGTTTTGATTGCCCGGTTTGTAAAAAAGTTCATATGAGTACTCCTCCAAAGTGGCTTTCCACCTCTTCATTTTTGAATTATTATTTTTATTGCTCAGCGCATATGTTAGCGGCTGGTGATCAGTAAGGAATTTGGACCTTGGCAGATCCATACAAATAGTTTCTGAATGAATTTAAAGCCCAAATTATGGCTAGCATTTCCTTTTCGTTGGCTGCATGAGTGCTCTTCGGCTTTATTTAATGTCCTTGAGATAAATGCCAGGGGCTTCGAATCTTGGGATAGAACAGCTCCAATAGCGAAATTGGAAGCATCTGGTACCAGCTCAAATTTTTTATTGTAATCGGGGTTTGCGAGTACAACATCCTTTGAAGTAAGTGAGCGCTTGATATTATTAAAGGCTTGTATCGCTTCTTTGCTCAAATTTATTTTTACTTGCGAGGATTTGTTTTTTGAAATTCTACCCTCTTCCCCTCTTAAAAGGGTTGTTAGGGGTTTCGCTAATTTCGCATAATCCTTGATAAACTTTCAGTAGTATCCTGACATACCGAAAACTACGAAGATCTTTCAAAGTTGTGGGCTGTGGGAATTTGTCAATTGCCGCAACTTTTGCAGGATTGGTTTTTACTCCATCCGGGGTGATAGCGTAGCCAAAGGGAATTCTGCTTCTTTTTTAAAACTACACTTGTCCAACTGGACCTTCATGTTGGCTTCTTCCAAGGTTTTAAATATTATTTTTATGTGATTAAAGTGTTCTTCTTGGGTTTTACTAAAAATGATGATGTCGTCGATATAGACATAAAAACATTTTCCAATGTGTTCTCGGAGTATATCATCCAGCGCTCGTTGGAAGATAGATGGGGCGTTTTTTAAGCCAAATGGTAACCTTGTAAACTCATATTTGCCATTGTTAATAGAGAATGCGGTTTTCTCTATATCAGAATTTTTTAGTGGAATCTGGTGAAAACCACTTTTTAAGTCGAGAACAGTAAAGAAATTGCTGTTTCCCAGTTGAGATATAACTTCTGATATCTCAGGTATTGGATATCTGTCCGCGGTTGTGACAGCATTTAGTTTCCTAAAATCTATGACCATGCGGTACTGTTTGTTTCCCGCTGAATCTGCTTTCTTAGGTACAATCCACACAGGGGAGTTGTACGGTGACCTAGGGGGTCTTATAATACCATCCTTTAAAAGTTTTTCTACTTGCGATTCTACCTCACTTTTTAATGATGCTGGATAGGGATAGAATCTCGTGTAAACAGGAGAGTCAGTGATAGTCCGGATTTGTCCAACGACTTTAGTCGTATAAGTAAGTTTCTCGTCGGGCTCGGAGAAGAGCTTGGGATGTGTATTCACGATTTTTCTCATAACATCTCTCTGTTTAGGAGACAAATTTTCTTCTTTTATGTTAATAACGTTGACACTTTGCGAAGGAAGCTGTTTAAGGCTAACAGTAAAACCGTTTCTTAATACCATATAATTTTTGTCGGTGTGTATTATTGCTTTTAGTGCTCTAAGCGTATCGTTCCCTAAAATACCATCAAATGTTTTCAATAAAGGCATTAGATAAAATCTTATTTTATCCTCGATTTTGAAAAGTTTCACGTATGTATGCTCGCTGATTTTTATATCACCAATAATAGATCTAGCATAGAAGGGACTCTCGTTTTCTATGCGTTTTTTTTTTCACTAATTCGGGCTTAACATAATTTTTAGAAGATCCTGTATCGACTAAAAACTTCAAACTTTTTGCTTCTCGTCTTCACTTCGAAAAAAGGGAGCGAAGAAGCCTCATGCTAAAAAATGGATGTCACTTGGTTCCCGTATTGAACACTTCCATCTTCGCTTTGCTCGACCGCCGTTGTATCTATGCATGGAAAGTCACCTCTGATTTTTGTTTGGTTGATAATTAGTGACCGATGGCGGTCTCTTGCCTTGGAGTTGGTTCCGATGTGACCTATTCATATAATTAATTCTACGCGAGTGTATACTCTGGTCAACTTCCATAGGCTCTGGCCTTGGTTGAGGCTTAGGTGGCCTGGGGGGAGCGTTTATATTTGGGATTTGTACAGGCGGTTGTTGCCTGTCCAATTGGTATATTTGTGGCATATGTGCCAATTGAGGGTAAAACTCTTGCCTTTGCGGAAATTTTGGTTGTCCAACTTAAGACATAGGTGAAGGGCCTGGGGCAGGTCATCAGGTTCCCTTATTCCTAGCAGCCTTGGGAGGTCGCCATTCAGCCCTCTTATGAAGGTATCTAATGCTCTGTCCCTGTAGGATTGTGTCATCATCCGCAAGGATTCATTACTCATTTCGAGACAACCTACTTTATCTAAAATTAAGGACAGATGTTTGTAAACTAGCTGGTAAAATTCTGCGACTGTATTTCGTCCCTGTATAAGAGTGGTCATTTGGTATTCTAGTGTGGACAGGTCGCGTTTGTCGGCGTAATGCATGGAAAGACATTTTGTTATAGCAGACCAGTCGAGAGGCGTGTTATAAGATTCTGGCGCCATGTCTGCGTTGCCCACTATTTTTATTCCTAACCACGCTAAGAATACCGTAATACTTTGGGGTTCCTCTTAGGGGTTCTGACCTATATTTTTAGGATCGATCTCTACGCTTTTCCTCCATGAATTAAATTCGCCTGCGTGACCGGAAAATTCTTTCAAACATTTAACGACGTCGGGTATCCTATCTAAGTCTATTAAATTTGTCCTGTGGGTTTCTTCTATAGTTTGGTCAGTTGCTAAAGACAAACTAGCATTTGGGTTAAGAGCTGACTGTACTATTTGTGGTCCTTGTTGCCTAAAAATGTCTGTTGCTAGCATGTTTCCTATGAGAGTCGTTAAGTCGTCAATGCTCAATTGAGCGTTTCGCGCCGCCTGAGGAGTAGGTGTTGCATTATTTTGGAGAATTGAGGGGCGAACAAGATTGTCTGGATTTGCCATCTTATAATTGTTAATATAATATTGTTACTTTAAAATTTTTCTTACTTTAATATTGATCCTGCTTCCTGGATGCTGATGTTCTTCTCAGGGCTGGTGTCCTCTTGAGATGTTGATTGATGCAATTCTTGGTATAGATATAACGGTTGTAGTCGCTGGGGATAGTACAATTGTTGGCTATAGGTGATTTTAGTACTTTTTATTGTAATAATTTTTTCTCACTGTTTCCCTTAGGAGTTTGATTTTGAAGCCTTTTTTAGCTTTAAATGGTTTGTTTTAGAATGTATTTTAATTGCTTATATTGTTACTTTGCTTGTCGCTTTTCAGGCTTTTTTTTTTATGGTGACGATAAATTTAATTAGTTATCTTCGTTATTTTAACTATCAGTTTTAATTTTTTTTTTTTCCTAGAGTCTTTAGGCTGGTACATAATACCACCTTTTTGCCAGAAGCTACTAAGGGGAGACCTTCTAACAACTGCGGTTTTTTGCTTCTTCAGTTTTGGGTAATTTGCTGCAGGGTGGCACTAACCCACTGTCACTAGTTTATCACTTAAAGGTCTACAGCTTCTAAAGTTAACGTTTTTACTGTATTTCACTTGATTTTAACACAGATTTTGCCACTCGCGCACTACCGGTACTTTTAGGTATACGACGTTCTATGCTTTACGCATTACAAAAAATTTTTTTTTTTTTTTTGATTTCACGCTTTACGTGGTACAAAAAATTTTTTATTTCGATTTCACGCTTTACGCGGTATATTATACAAAACTTTACGTTTTGTATTTAGCTCGGGCGCCAGTTACGCAATCACTTTCGTGAGAGCGAAAAAAAATACAATTTTAGTTTTTAGGCGGACAGCGATTCCGCGTTTATTGAGTTTAAATTAACAACTGCCCAACTGATCTGGTTACAAAATTACTTATATTTATATTAAAGCTAGGGCTATGCACTTAATTATTTGCATCACCAGTTTATTGTACTGAGCAGACTGCTGCAATAGCAATATTGTTTCAGCTTGGGCTTTGCGCAAGCTATTCTTTGGAAAGTTAATATTTCTGCAATAATGCAATATTATTGATTTCCGTTGCATAAAAATTGGCACAACCAATATTGCAATTAATTCCGGGAATTTGAATGTTAACTATTCTTAAGACACGTGCCGGAAGTTGGCTGTGGGGTTACTAACATCTTTGGTGTTAACTTGTACTCATATTGTAAGTATGCATGATGATTTTTGAGACTATTGTTGTTTTTCCAGATGAACGTTTGTATTTTTTGATTTACATGCGTACGCATATGTGTGTATATTATTTGTGTGAGAATGTCATACGCACATTCATACATTTGTGTGTACGTAAATATAGAGAAGTGCGCGCTTTTTATATTACTGATAAATGATAATATCTTGATTTGAAATTGATTTGTACTTGCATACATATCTCCAGGATAGATGCGTATGAAAGTTTTAAATGATAAGAGGTATGATTTCATATATTATTATGGTAATATACATATTATGTTTTTAAAATATTACGATAATATTTCATATATGTATGTACTTATATAGCATATATACATGCATACGAAATTATATAATATTATCAAAGATAATGAATGTTTAAAAAGTAGCTCATTTGCCCATTAACTACAAATATTACCATGAAAATAGCATGATTTAATAATAATGTTATCAATATTGCATGAATTCGCAAAAGTTCGCAAAATTATATTCATATCAATTGATATGATAGCATGTAAAAGTATAAAAATATAAGCCAAAAGGCCAACATGCGTCTGTAAAAGCAATGTATATTTCTGAACATAATTTTCATTCAATGCTCAGCTCTGTTCACTTATTTCTGTTAAAATTTCTCCTGCCGAGCCAAAAGTGGTGAAATCCACTAATAGAAAATTCATGGCTCTTGACAGTTCACACGCTTCTCCGTAGTTGAACCTTCTCTATATTATACGTTCTCTGCTTTGAGCTCTTGAAAAATTTATTTTATCATTTGCGAAATGCCGTCGGGTAGGTAGCTGATGTAGGGCACGTTTTGAGCTCTTGAACTCCTTAAATCTTTTGTGTGGAACATAAAAAAAGGATAAATATCCTTTTGTTTACAAATGTATTTTTGGAAAAACTAAGATAACAACAAAGGATAAAGATCATTTTTTACAAATGTATTTCTGGGAATATATTTTTGGACTACTATATAATAATTGTGGCATAACTTTTATATACCAATTAAAATAATAAATTTAAAATGAGAAATGATATTTTGGTTTATGCTTGTATAAGTTTATTAAATTTAAGACTTTCCAACCCAATTTGCATAATATTTCTATAAATTAACAATATTATACTAAATATTAAATGTTATTTTGAAAATGTACTTTATTTTTATAATATAGCAAAACCGTCTGAACTCGCATTTCTAATTTTCATATTACCAAAATTAAAATGCCGTCGGCATATGTGGAAATGGGATATGTTGCCTCTTCGAAATTTTCATATAAATGAAAACTGCGCTGTTAAACTGCTGAAGAGACAGCTTCTAGCTTACGATATATGGCAAACTATGTAGTATTCTATATCTAGTAAGCAATGAGCAATAATGGAGTCTGCACAGGCAGAGATGCCCCGTTATTATAATAAAAGTATTTTTTTGAGAGTTGGTAACACTGTAAGGTTGGCACCATCAAACATGTCAAACTAATACATTAATTATATTTATATATTTTGAAATTTTAAATTGAAATTTAAATACACGATGTTATGAGCAAAGTTGATATTATGTTGTCGATTCAAAAGTCTTGTTTTAATGCGTTCTTCAATTCGAGTGGAACTGAGAGTACAAATACCGTCAAATGTTTGACAGTAAGTAAGTGGTCAACTTTTATATGGGAAAATGGAATTGTCGCTTTACTCTATCTTACTCGTAATTTTTCCTTATTTGCTCACCGTTTAGACCAGCCGTTCTCGAGTTTTAATCAGACTAACGAACAACAATTCATTTTTATTTATATAGATAGATTAATTAATAATATTTAAGTGCGTATGCACTAATTTCACAAGTAGTAGCCCGCCACCGCTCTAAGATTTGTTTAGAAATGTTTTTTTTTTGTTTTCATTATTGGCGAAAGTCATCCTGTGGGGTCGAAAGGACACGAACCTATATTTGTGTTTTTAGAAGAGGTTGTCAGAGGGAAACTGACCTCGCTTTTTCTACCTTTATTTGGGGTATTGCAAAATTGTGGCTCTAGTGGTTGTCGTACCGGCCATTATTTGATCGAGTAGTTGTGGCTTTAGGAAAGTCCTCACAATACTGATCTTCTTTAGTTTTGTTTAATATTTGGGGAAGTTTCCCTATATCTTGAAATTTCCTTAATTGTGAATTAAGGCATTTATTTGATTTTTCCTCAACTTGAGTTGGTGTGGTGGTAACTAGTTCTGTAACTAGTCCACTTTGTGTTTGGCTATGCAGCGTTTGAGCTTTTTGTGCCTTTGAGCAACTTGGCAATTTTTTGAATTTTGGGTTTCGGGATTTGCTTTTGCAATTAAACCCGTGGTTCTTTGTGAATAAGCGCTTCTTTGGGGTGAGGTGGGATATCTGCTGTAATGAAGCATTGAGTTGTGTCTTTTGTGACAATAGAAGCAATTATATTTGCTTTTGCAATTTTTAAGATTGTGTGTATGGGACAAGCAGTTTGTACAGAGTCTTTTTGACCTGACGAAGTTGTTCCTTTCGTTAATGTTTAATTTTTTAAACTTCTCGCAAGTTTTAAGCTTAAGTATGCCCTCTTATGCATAGTTCGCATGACGTATATTTTCTTTGTTCGGATGTGAACGATTTTGATTTGTTAAAAATTTTGTTTGATTTGTTTTTGCTTCTAGCTTGGGGTCTATTTAAGCTTCCATTTTGGTCGTGTTTGTTCTTAGTTTTGTTTATTTTTTCTTCTAACCTTTCCACAATTTTATATTGGGTGGTGAGAAAATCTTTCATTTGTAGCCACGTTGGGCACTTTTTCCGTGATGAGAGCGATTGCTCCCATAGGAGTAACGACTTTTCTGGTAATGCGGCGGTGCAAATGTTTACCAGAATTGGGTCCCAGCTGTCTGTGGGAATATTTAGTGTCGATACAATCGACAAGCAATTTGAAACAGTGGATTCTAGTTTGATGAATTCTACACTCGTTCCTTTCTTAACTTTTGGCAAGTTCATTAGTGTCGTTACTTGTTTATCGACCAGTATTCTTTCATTTTCGTATCTTGCTTTTAGAGCTTCCCAAGCCAAATTGAAATTATCGTCATTGAGAGCGAACTGTTTTACTAATATGCCTGCTTGACCTTTAGTTTTGTATCTGAGGTGATACAATGTTTGCGCTTGTGATAATTGAGGATGGTTTATGTACACGGCTGTAAACATGTCCCGGAAGGACGGCCATTCTTCATAACCTCCAAAAAATGTTTCTGTGTCACATGCGGGCACCTCGAGTTGGATGCCTGAACTTGCCTCTTGATATTGTTGCGTTTGTGGCAGCTCTACTCTACTGTGGGGAGTAGGTGCAATTGCTTTTATTATCTTTAATTGATTGGATATCATAGCTTTCGTTTCTTCATATAGGCCTAAGCAGTTTTCGTAAATATCGTAAGCCGATGATTTAAAATCGTGTGGTAGATCTGAATTGTCAGAATCTACTATGGCGTCATGAGCCGCTTGGAGGCGAGTCCAAAAATTTTTAAGATTTTGAGCTTTTATTTCTAAAAACGATTCCGAGTTTTCGTGAATCGGTGATGAGGCAAATCTAGTGCAGTATCTTGTTAAACTGTCACTTTCTGAAATAAATCTAGCAACCTGTTTTGAGCGTGTAGCTCCAGGTGTACTTTGATTTTTGTTATTGTTCATTATTTTATTTGTATGTAGTAATATTTTTCAGTGTGAACTGAATACTTTTTTAAGTATATAAATGTGTTTTTTTTCGTAAAATACGGGTTATTTTTTTTATTAATACCGTTATATTAATTAAGTATTCTCTATATAGGTATATAGGCACACCCGAATAATTGGCTTGTATGTACTTGTTTTTGTGCAATTGAGAGCTCGTCGAAGAGATCAATATGCTTTGTACATAAGTATGTACGAATTGTTTGTGCTAATGATTATGCTTTGTCGTAAGCAATTGAGAGCTCGTTAGAGAGATTAGTTCGCTTTTTGTGCACAATCCTGCTTGTTTTATGTTCGCTCTGGGGAGAGAGCGCGAAAAAGGAATTGAACAAAGGTGCACTGGGTTATATGTAAATATGCACTTTGTAAATATGTTTCGCAATATATATATAGGTATAATAATAGATGGTATATGTATTAAATAAATATGCTTATATGTAAGTAATTTTGTTTCTGTTTTTATTTTTTAGTTTATATTTTCAAATATGTCCTTCTCAATTTTTATATGCAGTCCTGCTTATTAATTTATTAAGCACAAGGAGTACTGCCGGAAATTTGTCATAGATATTTGATTGTTTGGTTTGTTGGATTTGGACCAAAGTAAGTACATATATATATGTATATGTATTTAAGGATATATACATGGATGTGTACATGTAATGATATATCATATATCTATATATAGATTATATCAGTGATGCCCAAACGCACACTACCAAACTGTGTGCTTGTGTTGGAGTATGAGAGAGCTTGCTGCTACACCCAAAAAAAATACAAAACTTTAGTATTAATTAATATAAAAAAAATTTGAAAGTGATTCGACAACTTTTACAAAATTGTGATATTAATGAAATTCCTTAAAATTCAAAAAAATTTAAATATTGAATTTATGTTTAAGTTTTCACATAAACGGCTGTATCAAAAAACTAAAAATCAATATTTTCATGGGTTTATAGGAAAATTGTTAATCAGCGCGCACATACAACATGCGTAGCAGTCAACAGTCGTTGATCAAGTGATTTTCAAATGCACATTAATTTTCCACAATGTATAGAGAGCGCTTGACTAATACGTGTGAGCGAATCTGTGAGAGAGCAATAAAGTCGGCGGGCCGCGGGCTAGGTACAGCGCTTCACTAGGTTATATACACATGTACTAGATTAAAATGCGGTAATTTGAATCTTACAGTATAGTAAGCCGTAAATTAAACCAGTTTGGGTACCGATTTTCGCTAAGTTTTAACTAGGAAAACCGTACTATACATATGTATGTATATTTGTGCATAAGTTAAATATGAAATGAAATTAATACGCTCACTCTGATTTGGGGTAATTATGTATTCCCGCGTTGGGAATACCAAAAAAATTATTTTTTAATCGGACAGCGTGTCCGCTTTATTGACCAAAAACGACTCAAACTTAAATGTAACAATTTGGTTAATTTATACTTATTCTAAGCCACGGAATTATTAAGTGGCGTGATCTATTTCCTAGAATTAGTATAAGCAATTCGATTGCATGTTCGATTGGCATGTGCCGGATGTGCTGAGGTTGCATCGGCAGAATTTACCAGTTGTCGCTTGCGCTGTAATTTCGGGGTTGTTGACATAGTTGCACTTTATACTTGGTTCATGCTAACTCTTCCCCTCTTAAGTCGATTGTCCTCAATCGGGATTATTGCATTTGTGGTGTTGAAATTTGTAGAAATGGTCCCCTTTTTGCTGAAGTTGCTTGCGGTGGCTCAATTGAAATATTTAGCTTTTGCTTACTTTTTATAATGATGTATACAATTGTTATTAAAATTATAGTTATAATTAAAACATCAGTGCCTATGCTGATTAAATTCATCTTTTTATTTTTATTCATTAGTAATTCGATACTGTTTTCGTGATCTATTTGTTTTACATAAAGATTTTCTAATTTAAGAACAAGTTCAGTTACATTCTTTTTCTCTTTAATTTTTGTGATTCGATTTGGCAAAATAAATGTTTCATATATTTTAATGTTAATGTTCGAATACGTCTTATTAAGCGTACTAATATAACAATTTTCAAATTTGATAAGAAAGTTGCCTTTCTGTTTTATTTTTTGCTTATTGCAATTGTGTTCTATTTCTACATCAAAAGGCTTAAATACTAGAATACCAGGGACTATTTCAGTGACATTTATTTTATCTATAGTTTCTAAATTACAATTTGCTTCTTCGAATTTCAATATATTTTCTAAACATTTATTATGAATTTTTATTAAATTTTTCTCCAAATTGTTTTTTACATATGTTTCATACATATTATTTTCTGAATCTATTAATACTTCGTAAGTATCTAAGGCTATTGATTTGTTAGCTATATTAGGAAGTGGTTCAAATCTGATTTGTGAAAGGGTATTTGGTGAATATTGGGGGGAGGATTATGATTATGTTGTTGTTTTGAAATATTACTGCTGTCTTGATATTTTGGTAACTGTCGAAATCTGTAATTAATTCGAGTTCTAATTTGGTGAGGATGTCCGTAGGAGTTATACCTATTTTGCTGGAAAATATAATTTGTCCTATGTCGTCTATGTGGTTTCGTAAAAAGGATATATCGTTTTCTATTTGGTATGTGTGCTCTAAAAATTGAACCTTGTCCTCTAATGACTTTATTTTATTTTGTATGGTGTCCTTAAATATATTAATGTAATGACTTATTGAGATTTGCTGTTGGTTAATATGTTTTGTTATATTGTTTATTTCCTCGGATATGAAGTTATTAACGCGTACTTTATTCGTCATACTAGCTGTTGTGGATAATTCTTTTTCGTGTATTTCTGTGAGTGCGTTATGGATTTCCGTCTCGTCAGCACTGTCCATGGATCCTGCTATATATTTTAATCCTTTCCCTAGAATATTTACAAGTCCTCGTTTTGATTCAAAATGAGGGTGTAAGCCGCTTATTTTTGATTGGAGTAATGCAAAGTTCCTATTAATTGTGTCCAAAATTTGTTTATCTTCAAAAGTTGTGGTTTTTAGCATGTTAATGTTATTTGATATTAAGGCTACTGTTTCCTCGCAGGCTGTTAAGTCGATAAAATGAAGTGTTTTGTCATAATGATTAATTATTTTCAGTTCGTTAGTTTTGATGGGTAAATATCCGTTATTATTCGTTAAATCCTGGATGTCGATTTGTTGTGCGTCTACCGTCAATGCTAATACCAGCATGATTGTCATGATTTCCCCCGTATTCATTTTTCCTATTAAAGAAGAAATTTTATGTGCTTAAATTCATATTTACTCAATCATTTCTATTTAATGTTACTTTTATGAACTACTCTACCTGATTTAGTTACTATTGTTGTATTAAAATTTTTCGGAACAATTTCTTTTCTAAATCTAGCCGATAACTTATTTCCTAATCTTCTATTTACTTTGACAAATATGATATCTCCTTCCGCATATGTGCTTGGAGGTGATCTGTTCTTGTTATGGTATGTAAGGTTTGCGTTTTGTTTCTTGTCTGTCTTTCTCCATTATTTTAGGGTCGCTATAAACACGTCTGCCAAAGAATATTTCTACAGGTTTTCTTCCTGTTGTCGTATGAATAGTGGAGTTATATTCGAAAACTGATTTATCCAACAATTCGTGGAATGAACGGTACGTGCTCTCCTTTTGAAGACATCGCATTATTTCTTGTAATGTAGAATGGAAACGTTCTACCTGTCCGTTTGAACAACTTGTATACGGAGCGGTTCTAAAAATATTGATTCCGAATTCATTCTCTATCATGAAGTTTATTGCTTCAGAATTAAAAGATTTCTCGTTATCCATCACTATTGTTTCTGGAACAAAGGAGAAAAGGATATCGCGAAAAGGCTGTCTGATGTGTTCCGATGCTCTCGATCGAATGGGTTTTGCTATTGCGTATTTGGAGAATTTGTCCATCGCGGTTAGAACTAATTCCTTACCAACTATAAATATCTATATCAATGTGCATTATTTGGTCTGCGAACTGTGGAATGGGTGTGGCCTGAATTTGAGGTTTTATTGGACGTCGGTCATATTTGCTTTCCTTGCATGTTGCACAGTTTCTTATAATTTTCTTTATTTTACTTGCCATTGCAGGAAAATAGTACTTTTCCAGAATTTGCATTTTATTTTCCCTAGTATTTCTGTGCGCTCTATTGTGCGTTTTAATAATGATCTCTTCCTGTTATTTTCCATTAGGTATATCTTCCACTTGTATCTGTGTGAACCTAACTCGGTATTTGCTAAAATGTAATGGGAAGACCTCTTGTATTTTGCCCATAACATATTCTTCCGCTTTTATACAGTTTATAACTGATGGGTTCAAATATCTTTTTAGAATTGATTTAAGGGTTTGTTCTGAATAATCAGGTTCCGTAATTATGTGTCTATGATATGTAGGAAACACGATTTTAAATTGATACGTAGATGTGCTATCTGTTTTTAAAATTATTTGGTTTTTGAAAGCGTTTATAGGGGCTTCTATGCTATAAATTAAATTATGAGACGAGCTATCATTCGAATTGGTTGCTATTGATAGACTGTTAACCTGTGATTCCTTCGGGGGTATCCTGGATAGTGCATCTGCTACGACGTTTTGTTTCCCAGGTTTATAATGTAAGTCGTATGAATATTCTTCTAAGGCTGCTTTCCACCTTTTCATCTTGATATTGTTATTCTTATTGCTCAAAGCGTAAGTGAGCGGCTGGTGATCAGTAAAGATTTGTACTTTAGCTGAGCCATATAAGTAATTCCTAAATAAATTCAGAGCCCAAATTATGGCTAGCATCTCCTTTTCATTGGCGGCGTAATGTTCCTCCGCCTTGCTTAATGTTCTTGAGATAAATGCCAGAGGCTTTGAGTCTTGCGATAGTACGGCTCCGATTGCAAAGTTGGAGGCGTCTGTTACCAGTTCGAAATTTTTCTTATAATCAGGATATGCAAGTATCGCATCACATTATATTATTGAAAGCTTCTATTGCTTCTTCATTCAAAAGTATTTTTACTTTTGCGGATTTGTTTTTCGATATTCTACCTTCTTCCCCTCTCAGAAGAGAAGTTAGTGGTTTTGCTAATTTCGCATAGTCTTTTATGAGTCTTCTGTAGTATCCTGACAAACCAAGAAAACTGCGAAGCTCTTTTAAAGTTATAGGTTCTGGAAAGTTGGCAATTGCTTCAACTTTTGCAGGATTCGTTTTTATGCCATTAGGCATAGTTCAGTTGGATAAGTGTCACTTCTTTCAAAAGGAAGTAGAATATTTAGAGTATTCTAAATATTCTACTTCCTTTTGAAAGAAGTGGCACTTATCCAACTGAACTTTCATGTTGGCTTCGTCCAAGGTATTGAAAATTGTATTAATGTGAAGAAGGTGCTCTTTTTCCGTTTTGCTAAATATAATTATGTCATCGATGTAGACATAACAGTATTTTCCTATGTTATCGCGCAGGATATCATCAAGAGCGCGCTGAAAAATAGAAGGAGCATTTTTCAAACCAAACATTCGTATTTACCATTGTTAATGGAAAATGCCGTTTTTTCGATGTCAGATTCTCTTAGAGGAATTTGATGAAATCCGCTTTTCAGATCTAACACTGAGAAAAATTTGCTTTCGCCGAGCTGCGAAATTACTTCTGTTATTTCAGGAATTGGATATCTGTCTGCTGTCGTGACTGAGTTTAATTTTCGGTAATCGATTACCATTCGGTACTGTTTATTCCCCGCTGAGTCGGCCTTTTTCGGGACGATCCACAAGGGAGACCTAGAGGATCTTATAATCTTATCATCTACATATAAGTTTCTTTACCTGCTTTTCTACCTCTGATTTGAGAGATGCTGGGTATGGGTAAAATTTCGAGTAAACAGGAGAGTCCGTTACGGTTCTTATTTCTCCAACAACTTTTGTTGTGTATGTTAATTTTTCGTTCGGCTCCGCGAACAGATTTGGGAATGCGTCTACTGCTTGCTTAATGCTAGTCTTCTGCTGTGACGATAAGAGTTCGTCCTTTATATGTATTGCATTTACTGCCTTTGATGGAAGCTGCTTTAGTTTCATTTTTATTCGATTTTTTATTATTAAATAATTTTCATTTGTGTAGATAATTGCTTGAAGCTCTCTTATTGTATCGTTTCCCAAAATTCCATCGAATGTCTTTAAGGATGGCATTAAGAAAAACTTGATTTCGTTATCTAAACCAAATAGTTTTAGCATTGTGTGTTCATTAATTTTAACATCACCTGTTACTGTTTTTGCAAAAAATGGGTTTTTATTTTTAATACGTTTTTTAACCAAGTGTGGTTGAATGTAGTTTTTACTAGATCCTGTATCTACCAAAAACTTAAGAATTTTCCCGTTATCAGCTCTTGCTTCAAAATATGGAAGCGAAGAGCTCATCAAGCTAAAAAATGAACTTCAGATGGTTCGTCTTCCGAATAATCATTCTCCACATCTTTCGACATTGTGGCAATGTGGAAAGTTCTTTGGGTTTTCCTTTGTTGCTGATTATTAACTGATGGTGGTCTTTTCCCTTGAAATTGATTTTAAGGAGTTCTGTTCATATATAATCACCGGATATTGTTTATCTTCATCCAAGAATTATATTTGACTAAAGGCGAAATTCCGACATTTTTTGCGCCGCGATCCGATGACACCGTGGGAAGAGAAAGTTCTCCTAAAACAAATTACGAGATAAAAGTCCAAAGATTAAAAGTTCAAAAATACCAAAAAAACCCAAGATTTCGATAAGCTATTCCACTACATTTAAAATTAAACTCTAAGTTCACATTTTGCACTTTTTGCAGCTTTTTAAGTAAGAAAGAATATAAAAATTATCGTTTACACTCATTTACGTGCTCACAATTATGAGAAGATGAAGCGCAGCTATATAATAATAATAAATCAATTTGCTGAAATTTCTGTTTTTTCGTTAAAATTCCTATTTCTTTATCTAGCAATCTTAGTGTAATAAGCCGGGAACTGAATTAAAACAATAAGCTTATATAGAATAAATATTATAAGTGTAAATTTTGATAAAAGAATAAATTTCCGGCACTCACCTTTAATGCGATTGAATTCGATAACGTTCAAAAAAAATTTTAAATTGGTCTGTTGCGTGTACGCGCACGGATCGATCGAGAAAGAGACTCGACGCCGTCCGCCAGTCCATTTTGTTAATTGTGTTCGGTGTCCTCGGGTGTGTAGTGTATATGATGCAGGTGTGCTGAGTATGATGTATGGATGGTATATATGGTGTAGTTGTGTTATATTATGAGAGGGGTCAGAAGCTCATTTAGCCATCCCGAACCCGTAGGCGACTGTGTAGCCTAGAAGGCGCTGCAGGTGCTGCACCGTAGTCACAACGCTGCTCAGACCCGTGGAGCGACGAGGTGGTGGTCCAGGCTGTCGACGCCGCAACGAGGTTCCACTCCGCTGGTGTATGACACGATCAGCGTGTGGAAGTCGGGATACGCGGCCGCGATGTTTAGGTGGCCGGTTTACTTCGCGTGACGAGCTGCGATGTAGCAGCCTGTGATGCATTTGGCACAGCCCCCGTGACTCACACTCTGGAGTCGCATGAGTGTGAGACAGGCTGTTGAGGCAATGCCCGTGTGCCTGGGCAACTTGCTGCCGTTGCAAAGGTCGCATACCCCTAAATATTCCTCAGTGGTGTAGACTATGTGGGCGTCAACAGATGGGGCACCTTATCCAAAGGGTCTCCGAAGTCCTTGATATTTCCGGTGGTGGTCGTGTGCCACCACGAGGTGCGGGTGCAAGTACCGCTGCAGGCGCGATAGCTGGTACAGGTGCCGGCGTTGTTGCCGGTGCGGTTGCTGGCATGGTTGCCGGCGCAGCGGCCGATACTGTTGCAACTACCGTTCGGGGCGCTGATGTAGGCCCGTTGCGTGGCACATTGGTAGCCGCCCGAGCGGTTGGCGTATTTGCGACTGGCGTATCTACATCCATGGTAATCTATATAGAGAAGATTGTTGATTATAAAATTCTATCAGATAAGCAGACATGGTGGCCGTGCCACGACATGTGGCGTGAATGTGTCGTCGTATTGATCGACAATTTTTGGTTAATATTCTTGGTTATTTGATACGGCGGGTTTATTTGAACGGTTGTTATGGGCGTATTTATCGTTTTATTGTTAAATTTAATGATTTTTGAAAATTTCTCAAGCTTGTTTGAGAACCGAAAAGTTACTTGGGAATGCGCGGATTAATTTTAATCGTAATTGCCTGTCTCTGAAACAAAATACTTTCGAAAAAAATGAAAGACGCGTGCGTTCGATTTCCCGTTCAAATTACAAGATAATCTTTATTCCAGTTTATGGAATTGCTTAGCCTAAATCTTAAAGCTAACGGCTTAATCTAGTTGTAATGTAAGTATGTGTTACAAAAACAGGGGTAAGTAATTATCTCAACATTGTACTAGCTTATGTTAAGATAAGTATTAAGGTAAGTGTCGAAATGAACTCCAGTCGCCCGAACTAACCTACTCAATACCACACTTCAATACATGGAAAAGGGGCGTCACTGAATACAACATTCTTCACATCAACACGCTAATCAGGAAAAAAAGGCATCACTGATCCTCACCACGTCAAACTGTTTTTGTTTCTTTTTTCACTTTGTACCAAAGGGAAGGTGAAGCTGTGCCGGCACTTGTTCTGTACAGTCCGAAAAAGCACTTACGCCGACATACACGCGCACCAGTCCGTTAAAGCACTTACACCGATATACGCGCACACCGGTCCGTTAGCGAAAACCTCAGTACAAAAAATTGAACGTGAATCTCAAGAAGAAGAAAAATATTCTAAAGCGTTCCTCGGTTCATTGCTCTAACGGGAAGAAAGCGAAAGAGCGCTCCTCTGTTCTGTGTTCTAACGGGAAGAAATCGAAAGCAAAAGAAACAAAAGCATGAGGTAACTTCCACTTCGCCCGGAAAAATTCTCGGTAAGCGCTCCCTAATTATTGGTGAACAAAGTAAATAGCAATTAATAGATTAGTAGTATGAATGCAGTATTGAGGTAAGTACTTTATATAATAGATTTTCTTAATTTAATTTTTATAATTAAATATTTTACAATTCACTTTATTCTTGTTTTAGGTACAAATATGTCGCTTGACGCAACACCGGCCACCTTGACATTACAAATTCCTTCAATTTCCAGTGGAAGCTCGGCCAGTTAATGGATGAGACGCTTAATTGTGCTCGTCTAGGTTGCTACGTCTGCTAGTACCCACTGCTGCGGCGGCACGTTGTACTCGTGGATGAGAACGAGGTCGTTGAGCTGCATATTGCGTTTGGGGTGTAGCCACTTGTTGCGCTCCTG
>NW_024395977.1:20206458-20305151 GCF_016617805.1 Bactrocera tryoni
TTTCTGGTTGAATTTATAATTAAATGCTATGTGCCTATGTACTTCAATATGAAGTATTACAGCTCTGTAGTGTACGGCAGTGCATTATTTTTCAAGTTCATTGGTTGGTCACGACTTCTAGAACCTCGTTTACGCAAAATTTCCAATCAAGTATTTAATTAATGATAATTTATATTATGCGCATTCGGAAAATATCTTGTCATCGATGTTGTTTGATGATGAACCGATGTTGACGAGCCAATGGAACTTAGAGTTTATAAAAAACCAGATATAAACTTTTATTGCACAAGTTATACGGAAATGATCGTATTTGAACCACCATTCACGCGAAGCATTCCGTACGATACATTGAAAGAATATTTAAATCAAAATGATTCACCGTTTAATGATCCAAAGATTCCATCACACATACAAGGAACGGAACGACATGTTCAATTACTAGCTAGCGTTTCCAAACGGGTTATACCGAAAAATGTAGAAGCTGTTATGGCGACGACATTAATTTTTTTTAATTTCTTTTCTATAACTCACTTAAATTAATTTTTTTCATTTATATATGTTCTGACTAAATAAATTTCTTAAGAGAAAAAATAAATATTATTATAAATAAATAAATAAAAATAAAGAAAAAACAATTTAGCTGATTTTTTCATGTAAATCACCAAAAATGGTGATTTTTTGAAATGATTGTATGGGGAACCCCCCAGGGGGTGTGCCACTGGCATGGGTGGATCGGCCGTCCAAAGTTAGTGCGGGTCGGTCATACATTTGGACTCGATTGGAGCACTCTAAATGGGTCAAAGTGGGATTTTTCAAAATTTGCCTCTACCCAAATTGGGGGACATCAAAATTCGTTTTAGAGGTATGGTTCCTTCGGCAAAGTATCTTATTTTGATCCCTAGAATATGATTTTCATAGAGCAATGGGCGATTTTTAAATCGACCCGCCCTATTATAAACATATTATATACATACATATATACAGTAAGACGGTTCGGTATATACATACATACGTATGTATGTACCGAAATAGCTGACCTGCCTATAAGCTTATTTTGTGCTTCCAAACACACCACAATATAACTCAAAAAATAAAATTAAATTAAAATTTTACAAAGTCAAATATACCAACTTGCAACTATCCGGCGATACCCCTTGGGCTAATAAGCAACAAGCAGGATCGTGTACAACTAATAAGCAAATTCGAACAAAAAAAAATATGTATATATATAAGAAATATATATAAGAAAAATACATATGTATATATAGACATTATTAATATATATAATAATAAGTGCAACACATATGTATGTATGTGCATATATTTCCGGATTTTTTATTCTATTACGCAAATACATATGTTTACATGCCTATGTGAGTAAATAATCATATGGTACATACTTAAATTAAATAACGCCAAGGTTCAACGACCTGCCTTTTCGCTTAACACACCACAAAATAAAATAGCAAAAAAACCAAAAAACAACATCAAAAAATTTCCTAAGTCAAGTATAACTTGATACCCCTTGGGCTAAAGAAACAAAAAAAAAAAAGCAACAAGCAGGATCGCTTTAAACATAAGCAAAGGCAAAAGAGAGAACCACAAAAGGTAATAAGTGAAATTTATGTATGTACACATATTTACCTTTACATATGCATGTCCCCCGCATACCGCAATCACACTCTCCCTTATGCTCATGCTCAGGCATGGGCAAAGTCTTAGCAGGTGCTAAAAGAGCGTAAGCTATCGTATACGTACACACACCGATTGTCACTAACACGCACAAGCGAAGAGCGTAAAACGAGCACTTACGATGGAACAAAGCGATGTTAAAATCAGTCTGCAATCAGAAGTTGAACTGAGCAGGTTGATGCGCACGAGTTGTATGCCGTATATAAATGAACACATATGCGAGTATAAACATGGAAGACCAAAAAACGTTTCAGACAGAGTGGGAATTTGAATTTTTTTTTCTTTTGAATAATTCTGGGAAGCCGCAGTGCTTTTTATGTCAAAAAGTTTTAAATTTTGTATTTAAGCAAAATTTAAAAAGACATTTTATAATCTTTCACCAAGAAATAAATAATTTAAATAACGAAGAAAAATTAATAAAATTCTTTGAATTAAAACACGTATTTTTAATTAACGCAAACGTTAATGAACCAAGTTATGATTTAAATTCGGCATTTTTAAAAGCATCGTGTATTGTAAGCTACGCATTAGCAAAGAAAGGAAGACCCTTAGAGGATGGGACTTTTTTTTAAAGAAATGGCAATAGCGGTGCTTCATTGTTTTGGGGAAACTGGAATCGAATTAGCAAGAAATATCAATGATATTCCTTTGTCCCGTCGAACAGTTACCCGACGCATTGGAGATATTTCAAATTATATGTATTTAAATTTAAAGAAAAAAATTTTGTCCTCCAAATATTACTCGATTGCCTTAGATGAAAGCACTGATATCCAAGATATTAGTCAACTTTTAATTTGCATAAGGACCGTTGATGAAAACTTTAATGTCTCAGAAGACATGCTTTGTTTATGAGGATTGCACAAAAATGCAACCGGGAAAAATATATATAAGGTTCTACAAAATAATTTGTTCTCATTTTCTGAAAAAGAAAAATTATCATCCATTTGCACAGATGGAGCACCTACTATGATAGGCAAAAAGATGGTTTGATTGGACAGCTTATTCGTACATAATATTAATATTTTTACTTTCCATTGCATTTTGCACCAACAGCAACTATTTGCAAAAAGTTTTTAAGGTGGGGAATGTAATGGAAACTACAGTAAAATCATTAAAAAATTCGCGGTGGACATAATGCTCTCACCACCGAAAGTTTCGCCAGTTTCTGGAAGAAACCGAAGCAGAATTCCACGATGTTCTGCTTCACACCGAAGTGAGGTGGCTTAGTAGGGCTAAATGTCTAGAGCGCCTATTTAACCTGAAGACAGACGTTCTTTTGTTTTTTGCGGAAGATACTTCCGTGGATACAAAAGAATTAATTAATAATTTAAATAATCCAAGTTTTTTGTTAAGTTTTGCCCTTTTGTGTGATATCACCAATTTTTTTTCGCAATTAAATTTGAATATGCAAGGTAAATAAAAATTTATTTTTGATTTTACAATTGCTATGGATGCTTTTAGAAGACGTTTGGAAATTCTCGAAGAACAATTTCGAGCTGGAGTATTGGATAATTTTAAATGTACTAAAGAAATATGTGACCGTTTTAATATGCAACAAGAGTTACGACAATATTTTAAGTCCTTTGAGGATCTTAAAACTAACCTAGATGGCAGATTCAAAGACTTCATCAAAGTTAAACGTGTAATAAGGTTATATGAGAATCCTTTGCTCTGTGACATCCAATAGCAAGAGGAACATTTACACAAAGAGCTCAGTCAACTTCAGAATGATATCAACCTTCCTTTAGACCGTGGTATTCAATTTTGGAAAAATATTGATGAAAATAAATATCCTATTTTAAAAAACGAAATTTATAAGTTGTACTCAATGTTTGGAACCACATATATTTGCAAATCTGCGTTTTCTGCTATGGTATACATAAAGAATTCCTATAGAACAAGGCTTTCAGACAAACATTTAGAAGACCTGCTTAGAATAAAGGTAGCAAATTTTGATATAAATTATGACGACCTTCTTAAATTTATTACAGAATGAACTCTTTTTTTTTGACACTCGGATAATTGTTTGAAATTAACTGACCTCTTGAAATGTGCATTCATAATATTTCATATTATAATAGCTTTCATTTTCTAATAGCTTTAACTTTATTGAAGTTTCGTTATATATTTAAAATATTCGATGAATTCAAATATAGATTTATATTTTCTTTTCATATACAAATTTAATTTATTTTTAAGTTTTTAAATGAATTAGATTACTAATTTATAATTAACTAATAACTTAAATTTTATTCTTGCTTGAAATGAAAAATAATTATATTTTATATTCAATGGTTTATGCACATATTCTTAAAAATGTGCATATGTATATACATACGTATTCGTAGCATTGCGGCTTCGTGCGACATAGACCTGCTCGTTCGACATCTGCACAGTAAGCGCACTAACACAATCTCATTTTGTGATGCTTGTTTGATTGTGATGGTGCCCATCCCTGCTCATGCTCTTTCCGTACTCAATCTCTCACTAAAGAGATCCTTATAAAAACAATTGATACATATGTATGTATGTCCTGAACTGGGAACAAATACTTATAATCTTTCAATATAACACATTATATACATACATATATAATTATTTTCCGCGCTCTCATCGACAGGTAACCGATACATATATTCATTTATGTGCATTTAGCATTTTTGCTATATTGGACATACTTTTATAAACATTAGGGCGGGTCGATTTAAAAATCGCCCATTGCTCTATGAAATCCATATTCTAGGGATCAAAATAAGATACTTTGCCGAAGGAACCATACCTCTACAACGAATTTTGATGTCCCCCAATTTGGGTCGAACCTTTGGGTAGGGGCAAATTTTGAAAAATCCTTTGACCGATTTAGAGTGCTCCAATCGAGTCAAAATGTATGACTGACCCCCAGTAACTTTGGACGGCCGATCCACCCATGCCAGTGGCACCCCCCCTGGAACTCCCCTGGGGGGTTCCCCATACAATCATTTCAAAAAATCACCATTTTTGGTGATTTACATGAAAAAATCAGCTAAATTGCTATGTTTTTTCTTTATTTTTATTTATTTATTTATAATAATATCTATTTTTTCTCTTAAGAAATTTATTTAGTCAGAACATATGGAAATGAAAAAAATTAAAAGATCGCAAAGTCATAATCTATTTCATTTCTTCTTCTTAATTGGCGTAGAAACCGCTTAAGCGATTATAGCCGAGTTAACAACAGCGCGCCAGTCGTTTCTTCTTTTCGCTACGTGGCGCCAATTGGATATTCCAAGCGAAACCAGGTCCTTCTCCACTTGGTCCTTCCAACGGAGTGGAGGTCTTCCTCTTCCTCTGCTTCCCCCGGCGCGTACTGCGTCGAATACTTTCAGAGCTGGAGTGTTTTCGTCCATCCGGACAACATGACCTAGCCAGCGTAGCCGCTGTCTTTTAATTCGCTGAACTATGTCGATGTCGTCGTATATCTCGTACAGCTCATCGTTCCATCGAATGCGGTATTCGCCGTGGCTAACGCGCAAAGGACCATAAATCTTTCGCAGAACTTTTTCTCTCGAAAACTCGCAACGTCGACTCATCCGTTGTTGACATCGTCCAAGACTCTGCACCATACAGCAGGACGGGAATTATGAGTGACTTATAGAGTTTGGTTTTGTTTGTCGAGAGAGGACTTTGCTTCTCAATTGCCTACTCAGTCCGAAGTAGCACCTGTTGGCAAGAGTTATCCTGCGTTGGATTTCTAAGGCTGACGTTGTTGGTGGTGTTTACGCTGGTTCCAAGATAGACGAAATTATCTACGACTTCAAAGTTATGACTGTCAACAGTGACGTGAGAGCCAAGTCGCGAATGCGACGACTGTTTATTTGATGACAGGAGATATTTCGTCTTGCCCTCGTTCACTGCCAGACCCATTTTCTGTGCTTCCTTGTCCAGCCTGGATAAAGCAGAACTAACGGCGCGGGTGTTGAGGCCGATGATATCAATATCATCGGCATACGCCAACAGCTGTACACTCTTATAGAAGATGGTACCTTCTCTATTTAGTTCTGCAGCTCGAACTATTTTCTCCAAAAGCAGGTTGAAAAAGTCGCACGATAGGGAATCGCCTTGTCTGAAACCTCGTTTGGTATCGAACGGCTCGGAGAGGTCCTTCCCGATCTTGACGGAGCTTTTCGTGTTACTCAACGTCAGTTTACACAGCCGTATTAGTTTTGCGGGGATACCAAATTCAGACATCGCGGCATAAAGGCAGCTCCTTTTCGTGCTGTCGAAAGCAGCTTTGAAATCGACGAAGAGGTGGTGTGTGTCGATTCTCCTTTCACGGGTCTTTTCCAAGATTTGACGCATGATGAATATCTGGTCGGTTGTTGATTTGCCAGGTCTAAAGCCACACTGATAAGGTCCAATCAGTTTGTTGACGGTGGGCTTTAATCTTTCACACAATACGCTCGATAGAACCTTATATGCGATGTTGAGGAGGCTAATCCCACGGTAGTTGGCGCAGATTGTGGGGTCTCCTTTTTTATGGATTGGGCATAGCACACTTAAATTCCAATCGTTGGGCATGCTTTCGTCCGACCATATTTTACAAAGAAGCTGATGCATGCACCTTATCAGTTCTTCGCCGCCGTGTTTGAATAGCTCGGCCGGCAATCCGTCGGCCCCTGTCGCTTTGTTGTTCTTCAGGCGGGCAATTGCTATTCGAACTTCTTCATGGTCGGGTAATGGAACGTCTGCTCCATCGTCATCGATTGGGGAATGGGGTTCTCCTTCTCCTGGTGTTGTGCGTTCACTGCCATTCAGCGGGCTGGAGAAGTGTTCCCTCCATAATTTAAGTATGCTCTGGGCATCAGTGACTAGATCACCTTAGGGGGTTCTACAGGAATACGCTCCGGTTTTGAAACCTTCCGTAAGCCGCCGCAATTTTTCGTAGAATTTTCGAGCATTACCCCTGTCGGCCAGCTTATCAAGCTCTTCGGACTCACGCATTTCAGCCTCTTTCTTCTTCTGTCTACAAATGCGTCTCGCTTCCCTCTTCAACTCTCGGTATCTATCCCATCCCGCACGTGTAGTGGTCGATCGTAACGTTGCGAGGTAGGCAGCCTGTTTTCTCTCCGCTGCGACACGGCACTCCTCGTCGTACCAGCTGTTCTTTTGCACTTTCCGAAAACCAATGGTTTCGGTTGCAGCTGTACGTAAGGAGTTTGAAATGCCGTCCCACAGTTCCCTTATACCGAGTTGTTGACGAGTGCTCTCAGAGAGCAGGAGTGCAAGCCGAGTAGAAAATCGTTCGGCTGTCTGTTGTGATTGCAGCTTCTCGACGTCGAACCTTCCTTGTGTTTGGTGGCGCGCGTTTTTTGCTGCACAGAGGCGGGTGCGAATCTTAGCTACAACAAGATAGTGGTCCGAGTCGATGTTAGGACCTCGGAGCGCACGCACATCAAAACACTGGAGACGTGTCTTCCGTCTATCACAACATGATCGATCTGGTTGGTAGTTTTTCGATCCGGAGACAGCCAGGTAGCTTGATGAATCTTCTTATGCTGGAATCTAGTACTACAGATAACCATATTTTGGGCCCCGGCGAAGTCAATCAGCCTCAACCCATTTGGGGATGTTTCGTCGTGGAGGCTGAATTTACCGACCGTAGTGCCAAATATACCTTCTTTGCCCACCCTGGCGTTAAAGTCGCCAAGCACGATTTTGACATCGTGGCGGGGGCAGCTCTCATAAGCGCGCTCCAAGCGCTCATAGAAGGCATCTTTGGTTACATCGTCCTTCTCATCCGTCGGGGCATGGGCGCAAATCAGCGATATGTTGAAGAACCTCGCTTTGATGCGGATTGTGGCTAGACGTTCATTCATCGCAGTGAATGATAGTACTCGGCGACGGAGTCTCTCTCCCACCACGAATCCTACACCAAACTTGCGCTCCTTTATATGGTCACTGTAGTAAATGTCACAAGGACCTACTCGTCTCTGTCCTTGTCCCGTCCATCGCATTTCTTGGACGGCGGTGATGTCAGCCTTTATTTTTATGAAGACATCAACCAGCTGGGCAGCGGCACCTTCCCAATTAAGGGACCGGATATTCCAGGTGCATGCCCTCAATTCGTAGTCCTTATTTCGTTTGCCATGGTCTTCATCAAAAGAGGGGTCTCTCATCCGAGGCTGGTTGTAGCTCTTCACTGGGCGTGTTTTTTACGTGGCGGGTCCCAAACCCAGCGCACAACCCTTGTAGGGAATGTTTCGCCTTCTCACTTTAGCTCGCCTTCGAACGGATGTTCTTAGGCTACCCAGAGGATACTTGGTCAAAGACCGGAAGTCGTGAGCTGCTTGAGCCATGTGTAAAAGAATCGTTTCTGGCCACTCCCAAGTGAATGGCGATCAGAGAACTTTCCTCACTTGCGTGAACTTCTACACATGACTCCATCCTCCCTACACATGACTCCATCCTCCATCCTTTCATTTATAATATATTTAAAAAAAAATTTTTTTACACATTTTTTCACAATACCAAGCTAATATTTGTATTTCAAACGAAATATTTACAAACATTTTTTGCAACAATTTTTAATAATTCCAATTTTACAATTCTACTTCAAACGAAATATTTACAAAAATTTTTTTATATATTTTGTTGTAATACTACCAATTTTACAATTGTAGTATTTCAAACGAAACATTTTTAAGCTCAAACCTCCAATTTAATTTTATAAATGCAATCTGATAAATCTAAAGAGGATAAACCAAGAACACCTCAATTATTGGAAATTCCAAAAATGGCCGATGATGATAAATCACAAAGCACGCCTGCAGAAGCTACACGCTCAAAGCAGAGTATAAAACAAAAAAGATCAAAAGATCAGACAATACCTAGATTCATCACTGAAAGTGACAGTTTTATAAGATATTTTACAAGATTTCTAGCTTCCCCTATTACTGACATCACAGAATCAGTTCTGAATATAAAACTAGATAGTGTGAACAATCTCTGGGCTCGCCTTCTGGCAGCGTACGATACAATACTAGATACTGACGACGCAGAACTCCCAGAAAACGCAAAAGCTTCGGCGACAGCCAAGTGTGATAACTGCCGCGATCAGTATGAGTTAACAAAGGGAAAGATAACTGAACAAATAAGTTTAGTAAGGCCAAGTAGAGCCACTACTCCCCCTCCCAGAGTAGTTACAGCACCAAAAGAAGACCTAGATAAAAGCATGTATCTCAAAGTACCAGCTTGTGATACTGAAGTTTTTAATGGATGTTATGATCAATGACCGTCCTTCCGGGACATGTTCACTGCCGTTTTTATAAACCATCCTAAACTCTCACAAGCACAAAAGTTATACCATCTAAGGTACAAAACAAAAGGGGAAGCAGGCAGTATTGTCAAGCGATTCGCTTTAAATGACGAACATTTTAAGCTGGCTTGGGAAGCACTGGTCGAAAAATACGAAAATAGAAGGGTTATGATAGAAAACCCAATAAAAACATTATTACATCTACCAAAAATTCAAAAAGAAACCAGCCAGGAATTTTAAAGTTTATACTCGAAAGTGACTAATTGCATATCTGTATTAAAAACACAAAATATCTCCACAGAATCATGAGACCCCATCATAGTAACTATTTATGCAGAAACACTCCCTGATGCTGCGTTACTACGATGGGAACAATCACTTGTGGAAAGAAAAAAAATGCCCACATGGGAACAAATGAAAGCATTCCTCACTGCTCAATACGAGATAGCTGAGCGAATTGACAACAAAAATATAAATCTAAAAAGTCATCAAAATGACTAAAGTAAAAACTTGTTCAAACCTCAAGCCAGCAATAATATGCAATACAATAGACACGTTAATAGAAGTCTCACCTTCGTGTCAAACCAAACAAATAAATGGCAAACATTATGTGAAATTTGTAAGGGAGGTCATAACATAAGATCTTGCGAGAAATTTAAAAAGTTATCCGTTTCTGACAGAAACAATCTTGTCAGACAACATAAACTTTGCATCAACTATCGGTCGAATGCTCATACGACAAAAGACTGTGAAAGCAAATTTAATTTTGTGTACTGTCAACGAAGACATCACTCACTGCTTCATATTACCAACTTTCAAAATATGAAGCAAAATCAATTTCAAAAAACTACGGTGTTAGTCGCTGCAACTATATCAAGTAGTCCCGAAACCTCAAATCCCGAAAAAAGGGAAGAACAACCATGTTGCTCTAAAGCAGCAAAAATTCAAGCGCTTCATTCAGAAGATTAAAGCAAATCCCACTGCGGTCATCACCATAGAACATAAGGGTGATTTATTCAGACTAAGAGCACTAATAGATCAAGGATCTCAAAGATCCTTTATATCATCAAAGGCTCAAAATCGACTCAAATTGCCAATAAAACATTCAAATTTCCAAATTTCGGGAATGTGCGGAAGAATTATCCAAAATTCGAACAAAATATGCCCAATTACCATAGTATCTCCAAATGCGGATATTAGAATAGATGCACAAGCCATCGTTCTACCGCAACTTACAAATTTGCTTCCAAGCTATGAAGTAAATAAAATACACCGGAAAAAATGCTCACATCTCAAATTAGCAGATCCCAATTGTCATACTCCATCACAAATCGACATATTATTGGGCAGTGACTTAATACCTCAAATAATTTTTGAAGGTATAGAGAAAATCTCCAATAAATTGTTAGCCCAAAATACAATCTTTGGGTGGATTATAAGTGGCCAAGTCCCTGAAAAAATCAATTCTTTCACCACACAAGTGGAAAATATCTCAAACGAGTTTTTAAATAACCAACTTAAAAATTCTGGGAAATAGAAGAATAACCCCAAATCACCCAAATTTCAGAAGAATACCAGGCATGCGAAGCCTATTACAAGTCCACAACAACACGAAACGAACAAGGTCGTTATGTTGTGCGACTACCATTCAAACCAACTTTTCCTGAAACCGTAGCTCTAGGCCACTCTAGAATATCAGCAGTCCAGCAATTTCTAAGCCTGGAAAAAAGCCTGATAAAGAAAAGTGGGCACATATGATAATGTGATGGAAGAATATCTTGACCTGAATCATATGGAAGCAGCTGTACCATATGAAAAAGTGCCTAAAGGTAGATATTTATCATTTTATCTTCCACATCATGAGGTAATAAGACCTGTGGTTTTCAATGACTCAAAGAGTACGAGCTCAGGCAAATCACTCAATGATAAACTATACACAGGGCCAACATTACAACCTGATCTCATGTTGCTAATTCTAGATTGGCGCATGTTTAAAAACGTTTTCAATGAGGATGGAGAAAAAAATGTACAGTCAAATTCTAGTACATGAAGATGACCAAGATTTCCTGCGTATAGTCTTCCGCAAATCAAGTAATAGTCCAATCAGCGACTACAAACTTAAAACCGTCACCTTTGGCATCAATTGCGCACCCTATTTGGCGATCAGGACACTGCATGAATGAAAAAAAACGTGTGAAACAAATTTTCTTTTAGCAAGTTCTGTGTTACAAACACAAATATACGTTGACGACATTCGATCAGGCTGCAACAGTATCTCATTAGCGTGCGAATCACTATCTCAAGTGATCAAAGTACTAAATTCAGCGTGGTTTCCCTAAAAGAAAATTACATCAAATCATCCTGAAATAATAAAAAAACATAAAAAAGGAAGACTTATTAGATACAAGTTTTATTGAATTTGAAAAGGTCAGTACAACAAAAACCCTAAGTATTCAATGCAATGCGATAACAGATCAATTCTCATATACAGTTGAGTCAATATCTGCAATCTTCTGTTAGCAAAACTAGTGTCAGTTGTCCAAACTCAACTCAAATTAAAAAATCATAAAACGTATCTTTGGCCAGATTAAGAAATAGTTTTAGTATGGTTAGAAAAACCACCCTATACCTGGCAGACCTATGTATCTAGCCGCATATCTCAAATATTAGACTTAATTGGCCGAGCAAAATGGCAACATGTTGCAAGTGCAGATAACCCAGCAGATCTTGGGACAAGAGGCTGCAAGCCACTGCACCTCACCAGCACTACACTCTGGTGCAACGGTCCCACATGGCTAACAGAATCCCCAGAATTCTGGCCTAAGTCTCCTGCTCGGAATATCATACCTCCGGAAAGTCGGAAAATAGAAAATTTTCATGTCACACCAGAAGAGGATGATATTCTCCACAGATTTTCATCATTTCCTAGAGCACTAAGGGTAGTCGCTTATATGAACCAATTCATTCAAAGACTTAAACAAAAAATGAAAGGAGCATCAAATGATCCTTGCGTACAACTAACGCATTCCGATTTGCAACATGCCAAAGTTAGTCTCATCACCTACACCCAAACTCGCTATTTCAGTCAAGAGAAAGCAAAGTTGGTCGAAAGACGACCACTCGAAAAGGGAAGCTCTCTGCAACAAATGGTCCGTCAAGAATTATATATACCGCGACTAAAGCCACAAATCAAAAGGACGATTTTCATGTGTAAACCATGTACCATGTACAAACACAAAATGCGTACGCAGATCATGGCAGCATTACCACCTGAACGCTGCAATTATGCTCTACCCTTTACTATTATTGTGGTTGATTTTGCTGGACCTTTCATCAGCATTTGCACGCTTTGTCGGACCACGCGGATTTCCTTCAAAAATAATGAGCGATAATGGGAAAAACCTTGTCGGAGCCCAAAGAGCAACAGAGAAGGAGTTTATAAACTTCATGAAAGAAGTCTCCCCTGAAATAGTTAACAAATATGCACCCCAAGGGATCGATTGGCAATTTATACCTCCATGTTCTCCACATATGGGCGGACTTTGGGAATCAGCAGTAAAAAGCTTTAAGTCCCATTTAAAGAAAACGGCTGGTAATCATAAATTCAATTATGAGAAGTTTACTACACTACTCACTCGTACCGAAGCCGTATTAAATTCAAGACCTATATCACCCCTCTCGCAAGATCCCTCCGATTTCACAGCTCTTACACCCGGACACTTCCTCAGAGAAGCTCCTCTTCTCGCCATACCTGAGACAGAAGGAGACTCACTCACTTTAATAAATCGATGGGAAAGAATCAAGATTCTCCATCATGAATTCAGCCACAGATGGAAGGAGGACTATCTTAAAGATCTCCATAAGAGATATCCATGGAAAACGATCCAGAAGGAACCCAGTACAGGCGAATGCGTCATCATACAGGAAGAATGCCTTCCCCCAACCGAATGGCGACTCGGCAGCATTGAAAAGGTACATCGGGGACGAGATGGTCACATTATAGTGGTAGATGTACAAACACAAACTGGCATACTAACTCGACCGTTGGTAAAATTGTGCTTCCTTCCGACCACCGAATAACTGATTACACAAACTCCGCGAAATCAAACGCATAAAATAAAATAAAATAAAAAAAATTTATTATTAAAATTGATCCGTTTAATCCTAAGTACTACCGTTATAATTACCGTAAAAAATATGTATAGTATATGATGATATATGTATCTATCTCTAAAAACAAGTACCCAATTACATAATTCAATACATGAACCATACAACATAACGAAATAAGAAAAGCATTTGAGCACAGAGAGTACTGTTCAGCTATATTTCTAGACGTGGCTCAGGCGTTTGATAAGGTGTGGCATGAAGGCCTTTTATATAAGATTAAACACATTATACCTTTAGAATTGTATAAAACATTGGAGTCTTATTTAAAAAATAGAAAAATTATGGTAAAAGTAGGAGGTTTCATATCTGATGAACGAAAGATAAAGGCTGGTGTACCACAGGGCAGTGTTTTAGGCCCAACACTATACATCATATATACAGCAGATTTTCCAACCGCTAACAATGTATTAACTACAACTTTTGCGGACGATACAGCTATAGTGAGCCGTAACATAATAAATAGCATCACTAATATTAGCCGAACACTTAAGGTTTGTCCAAGAATGGCTAGCCAACTGGCGTATAAATGTGAATGAACAAAAGTGACCTAGACCAAAAATGTGTCCAGCAGTAAAAATTAACAATATTTTAGTACCCCAAGCGAATGAAGTAACTTATCTTGGTATTCCCCTAGATAGAAGACTTACGTGAAGAAAACATATATCTAGTAAAATAACTTGCATGAAGATAAGAGCAAATTTAAATTAGCTTTTAAATAAATACTCCAAACTTAGCCTAGACAACAAAGTGCTTTTATATAATGCGGTTATAAAGCCGATTTGGATGTATGGCATTCAACTGTGGGGTACGACCGGTGCAAATAATATAGACATAATACAAAGGTTCCAATCAAAAATATTTAGAACAATCACGTGCTCGCCATGGTACATGCATAATGAAAATATCCATAAAGACCTCGGTATTTCTATGGTAAAGAAAGAAGTAGAAGACAGCAGAATTAAATATATATCTAAACTCCGAGATCACCCAAACCCCTTGGCTAATACTTTGGTATATTCCTGCGATCAAACACGCCACTAAGGAGCAACATCACCAAAACAGCTCAATCACTTGCTTGAGCTTGTCAAGTTTTTGAATATGTAGATCTAAAATTTTACTAATTTAATGTTAGGCTTTTAAAACAAAAATACAATAAATAAAAAGATATTGAAACAAAAAACTTTTGTGAAGATACATTGTCAAATGTGAAAGAACTTGATTCCGATCGTTCAGTTTGTATGGCAGCTATATGTTATAGTGGTCCAACATCGGCAGTTCCGACAAATGAGCACCTTCTTGAAGAGAAAATGACGTTTGCAAAATTTCAAAACGATATCCTAAAAACTGAGGGACTAGTTCGTTTATATACAGACAGAGACAGAAATCGACTCAGCTCAACATACTGATCATTTATATGTATAGTATATGTATATACTCTATAGGGTCTCCGACGCTTCGTTCTGGCTGTTACAAACTTCCTGGCACACTTAATATACCCTGTCCGGAGTATAACAAATATTTCGTAAACATATGCAAATAAACAAGTGTAACTTAAGTTTCAGTTTTAACCCGCATCTCGACAGACAAAAGCTTTTTCGTGAAAAAAAAGATTTCATATTTTCGGACTATAATAATTGTAGCATAAATTTTATATACCAATTAAAATAATAAATTTAATATGAGCAATAATTTTTTGATTTATGCTTGTATAAGTTTATTAAATGTAAGATTTCGCTAATTCGCCAATCCATTTTGTATAATTTTTCTGCAAATTAACAATATTAAACTAAATATTAATTTCTTTGAAAAATGTAAAATGGGATGTGTTGCCTCTTCGAAATTTTCATAGAAATAATAACTGATCTGTCAAGTGACAGTTCATTGCTTTTAATATAGTATGCCATATATGAATTAGGGCAATTCACAATCTGGAGCAAATGGTCTTGCATATTTGCCCTATTGTACTCTATAAGCAATATGGAGTATCCACAGGCAATACGTACAGCAATACAGTTAGTATAAACTACATTTTTACCTGGCGAGATGCCCCATAATGTTTTTAAAGCAATTTTTTATTACTTTCGACAAAAGTGATATTTTCGATGCATCGATGTTTTTATTCAACCGTGATAAATGAACGGCTGATTCGATCAATTTAATGTAAATGATTATTTTGCATGGTTATTGCGAATTGGCGCACCTTCTGCATTCATTTTAAACAAAAAAAACTGTAAGAAATCTTTATAATTTTGATAGAAATTATAAAATCTATTTAAAATTTACCTACCTCAACATTTTAACGTTAAAATATATATTTAAGTAAAATGACAGCTAAAACAGGGTTGCAATTATGTTTTTGCGTGACATTGCACGCAAATAAACATGGGTTTTGGTCTGACATATTTTACAGCCCTTACAAATATTTATTGCGTGTGTTTGTTGTTGTGCCGTTGTATTAGATGGAAAAATTTACAATTCTTGCACCGTGGAAGAGTTTTGAAAGAGCAAGAGAATACCCCTAATGTCTATTGCTGCCTAAAAGAAATCTTCCAAATTCAAGGGAGAATATTCGGAATTTAAAAATTTCAACAGTTTGTTTGGGAGTTTGATT
Source organism: Bactrocera tryoni (assembly GCF_016617805.1). Classification (NCBI taxonomy): domain Eukaryota; kingdom Metazoa; phylum Arthropoda; class Insecta; order Diptera; family Tephritidae; genus Bactrocera; species Bactrocera tryoni. The sequence goes on from NW_024395977.1 coordinate 20,222,226, forward strand.
CCTATGATCCAAATATCCCAGATATTGAAAAATGAATTATGTTTTTGTCGGAGGCAAATTATCCGAAGGCGTTCGCAAGACTCAAATAAGTTTACGATAATAAATGTTTGATATTTTTCAATATAATTTCAAATCTTTTGAGCTGCCAAATATTCCCAAGCGATGAGCTTAGGCGCGCGATGAAGTGCCGGCTGCGTATAACCCATTGCTATTACTGGACGATGAGAAACGAACTACAAATACGATAACCATACACATAGTCGTGACAAAGGTTGACACTGCCACCCGATCAAAGTGAGAAGAACGGCTGGATTACGACAAGCTACCATTGTAAAAGGATTGTGAAGCCACCTTAGACGGTACCAGCACCTATCATCAGAAAGAACCTTAGGCAGCCAGCGCGAGTCACGTGAAGTCGCCTCACATGAATGCAACGAAATCAGTTTTAGTTGCTGCAAATACAAACAGCCGACGTGCCAGCAGTGTAAACCAAAGGACCACTATTTAACAGCCTGTCCCACTTTCAAAACTCTCTCTGTGCAACAGAGATTTGAGCTTGTCAAATCGGTGCACTTATGTATGCATTAATTGTTTGCGAAAGGGGCATACGGTATCCAAGTGAAGAGCGGATCGATGCCGCGCACCAATATCCCGTTTTTTTGCTGCTGAACCTCATCTGTAATTAACAACTACACACCAGTGATCAGCAGTGAATACTTGGCTTATGAATACACTCTCATATTCATGAATCACCCCCAATATTAACTCACACTTGCTCTCACTAAAAATATTATCTTCTCACAATCACATGGCTTCCTTGTGTAATAATGAGTGTGAATATGTCTCACAATCACTTATCGCTCACACTTGGCTTGGCTTGCTTCTCTGCATACAATTGTTTGAGCTATTCGTTGCTTACCATTAGATGAGTTGAAAGGCTCATGAATACATTCACTAATAAGTGGCTCATTGTTTATTCATGAATACATTCACAAATTCCGTGCCTATTCAAAATATATTTTATAACTACGCGGAGGGCTTTTAAAATGAACGAAACGCGCGATTGCAGTGACGACAAAACTGAAACTTCTTTGTTTATTATCCTTTTATTGAATTATTTTCTTAAGCTTCATCTTACATTCTAGAAATTGGAGAGCTTAGGTAGATGAGTCACTGAAGTTTATACCTACGCGGAGGGGTTTTAAAAGGAACGAGTGAGTCTATTGACTTCGTAAAAACTACAAAACTGAAACTTCTTTGTTTCTTATCCTTTTATTCAATTATTTCTTAAGCCTAAATGCAAAGCTTTATCTTACATTTTAGAAAATGAAGAGCTTAGGTAGATGAGTCCCTGAAGTTTATACCTACGCGTAGGGGTTTTAAAAGGAACGAGTGAGTCTATTGACTTCGTAAAAACTACAAAACTGAAACTTCTTTGTTTCTTATCACAAATTCCATCTTCACCAATTACTTCAACATGAAATACGTCTTCACCTGCAAATGACCTGAACTTCTTTTTTCCAAATATTTCAAACATGGGCGCGCAGGAACGTATCGAAGATGAGATAGATCGATATTTTACAGAAAGAATACAATTTGATAATGACTTCGACGCAATTCAATGGTGGAAGCAACATAAAGCTAACTTACCACGCATATCAAAACTTGCACTTAAAATATTAACTATACCTGCAAGTAGTGCGGCGTCTGAACGTGTATTTTCCTTGGCAGGCAATTTAATAACTGATAAAAGAAATCGACTTGCACCCAAAACCGTAGATAAAATAATATTCCTGAATTTAATATTTAAGACTAACTAATATGGCAATAAGACCTTAGAAACTTAAAAAACAAAAATATACAGTGATATTAAGAAGTAATTTTGTGCAATACCTCAATCTTAATACATATATATTTAGAAGCTATATTTATAATATATACTTGTATCTTTGGAGTTGAATCTTATGTATGTCCATAAATCTTGAAGTAAATTTTATGCTTATTATTTTTATTTTTTACCGAAATTAACTGAAGTTTGTTATTTAGTTTTTTGATAATAATTCATGTAATTTTTATACCATTAAACTGACGTGATTTTTATTTTTAATTTTAATTCCATTGAAAGGAACTGAATTATCATTTTATAAAATAAAATGTAATATTATAAGTGATAACATAATAATGTAAGTATGTATGTATATGTGATTTTTTTTATTAATAGAGAAAATTAACACAAAATATGAAAATCCAGTTTTTTATTTCATTATATCTAGTCATTATTAGAACCAGTTACAAAATCCTTGTTATACAATAATATAATAGTAACTCTTACTAATTTCGTAATGGATTTCTTAGCCTTTGGTTCATAGCGTTACGGCTCAAGTGGCTTGTGCACAATTGAGCTTCTTCGTATATTCACAAGTGTTTTGTATTCATGAATGTCAGAGAATCCTAAGCAAAGATTCATAAGTATTGTGAGCTCATAAGCAAACACTTGTGAATATATGCTTCATACAAGCTAAGCAGCTCACAAGCCAAAACTCTCTCTCTCATAATTGTAAGTGAGCAGTATTCACACTTATACTCATTCCGTGAATAATTTGCTTGCTTCATACTCAATTTTTCGCAAGTGGCTCAAAGTTGTGTTTAACTCATTCACTGCAGATCACTGCTACACACGCAATGCATACAACAGGTGTGCCTGATCGGGTAATGTTGGCAGTAGCAGTTATTCTTATCACATCCAGCCAATACTTGCCCGCAAGAGCTTTAATGAAAGCTGCGCATTCGACGGCAAAATAGGACTTTAAATAGTATAGGAATTGGAAATTCAAATACGAAAGTCAGGGCCAAATTAAGTGCGTCTGTTAAGGGGGTATTCTAGTCTAGAATTTTGAAAAAATCGATTTTTTTTTGCATATTCTTAAAGACTGCACCTTTAACCCTCCGATGTTCATATAGGTCTGGCCAGACCCATTCGATCTTTAAATGTATGTAGATCTTTTATTTTTAATATCTGAGGCTTCTTAGTCCATGACTTCCTAAAATGTAGTGTGCTAAACACAATGAAGTAGCAAAATTAAGATTTTTGCTATATTTGTTGTAAAAATAATAATTTTAAACTAATTTCGTTTATTAAGCTCACATGGGTCTGTGCAGACCCATATAAGCTTCTCATGTAAATTGGTTAACCGTTAGGTGTAAACAACTAAACTGTTAGCGGAGGCAGCGGCAGAGATAATTTTTTAGTTGATATTTGACAATTGAAGTGAACACGTGTTTTTTAATTAGTGGGAAGTGTTTCTTTTTAATAAAATGGAACAAGTAAATATGGATGAAGTTGATGTGTTGACGCGTTTGCTTCGTAAGCTAAGCGCAGCAAATGTGAGTTCGGAAGAACGTCAGCGACTTCAGGCACAAATTGAAGAAATTATGAGACAGGAGTCCGATCCATTTGAAACAAGTGGCGACGTAGAAGATGATGAATATTTTCCAGATGAAGATGACTTCGGTGAAGCATCAGATATAGAACAGGAAATCGAGTTAGAGGCTGTTCTGGCTGAAAACCACGATGATATTGAGGATTTGTATAGAGAAGCTATCGCCCTTGAGGCTTCAACTACAATGGAATCATGCAGCACATCTATTACCCAGGGCCTTATATACAGGTCGAAAGATGGTAGAATGTGGAATTCAAATCCTCCACCACCTGGAAGGCCTCGTTGTCACAATGTTACAACTTTTACTCGTAAAGGGCCACTACGAGGAGCGTCACCGAGTCATAAAGCTCTTTTCAAGCTATTGCTGTCTCCTGAAATCGTAAGTATCATTGTGCGGGAAACCAACAGAAAAGCCGTTGAAGCGTTTCGTCTATGGAATGAAAAGCATCCCAGTAATAAACAGCGTTCTTGGGTAATGACTGACGAAGACGAAATGTATGCTTTTTTTGGGATGCTACTTATTGCTGGTGTATTCCACTCGAATTTTCAGCCAGCGAAAGAATTGTGGGCCAGCTACAATATGCCAATTTATAAGGCAACTATGTCATTGAATCGGTTCAAGAGCTTAACTACTTTCATCCGTTTCGGTAACAGTGGTACTCGTGCTGAGAGGTTGAAGCAAAGCAAAACTGCTGCCCTGGACGATGTATAGCTCATGCTGATGGCCAATTTAGAGAAAGCATACACTCCGGATTGTCATGTAACCGTCGATGAACAGTTATTTCCATATCGTGGGCGCACTCGATTCACCCAATATATTCCGAGTAAGCCGGCAAAATATGGCATGAAAGTGTAGTGGATTTGTGACTCTGTTTCAAACTACCCTTTGAAAAGTATAATTTATACTGGAAAACCACCAGGTGGCCAGCGAGAAACGAATCAAGGTGAACGGGTCGTCATGAAATTGATACAAAATTATATGGACAGCGGTAGGACTGTTTATGCTGACAATTTTTTTTCAACATACAACTTGGCAGAAATGTTGATGAATCGTAGAGTGGCTTTTGTCGGTACCGTAAGAAAAAATAAGACCTTCATTCCGCATGAATTGCTTAACCCGAAGCGTGATGTTAAAAGCACTTTATTTTGTTATCACAATAATAATATCGGTCTGTGCTCGTATATGGCAAAGCCGAAAAAGCCAGTAATTATGTTATCCACTGCCCATTACCGTCAAAGCACCGATCCATTGAAAGGATTCAAGCCAGATTAAATTTTGGACTACAATAAATTTAAAGCGGGGGTAGCTACAATGGATCAAATGTTGACTGGCTATTCGTGCAAACGCTCGACAAACCGTTGGCCACTGGCAATGTTTTATAATATGCTGGATATTGCCGGTTTGGCCTCATTCATCATCTATGACGAGCTGAATCCGGCAAAGCAGAGTGATAAGAGGCGCTCATTTATCATTGAATTGGCACGGCAGCTAGTTATTCCACATATGACGAAACGGGCGACTAACCTTAGTATGGAGGTTTGCTCATATAAGACAAGCAATGAATCTTTTCAATATCAAGGTGAGTATGAATTATATACACACCTACATATATCTCCGCGTATAAAGATATGTGTATGCATGTATTCATATTTACTAATTTAAAATAAATTATTTCGCTACTTTTAGGTACCGGAATCTTGTCCATCGACATCAGATGCAACACAGCAACAATCATATGCTCAAGTTGCTTCAAAACGGTCATCGTGCTACCATTGTGCTGCTTCTTCTTCGAAAAAGCGACGTAAAACTCGTTATAACTGCAGCAAATGTAATCGACCCATATGTCTTAATGAACATTCCATGCAACTATATAGTTGTAAACCCAATTTCCCTTCATAATTAATACTAATCCGTTCAAATAAATAAATAAAATTATTTTTAAAACCGTATTTCTTACATTTTTTTTATGGGTCTGGGCAGACCCTTATGATGCACTTACCGCATCATAAGGCACCGAACATCGGAGGGTTAAGAATATATTCCCCTAAGGCATTTTTAAAATTCCTATTATTTACCGACTTATAGCTATTTTAGTGACGCAGCGTGCAACTGCCTGCAGTTAGACTCAAATCTTTAATCGCGTTTTTCTCGAAACTACTATTTTCAACACTTCTGACGTGATTTCTAAAGTTCTAATTAACCGATTAACTTGAAATTTGGTGTGGACCTTCTTTATATATCTCTCTATGGTTGGAACTAGGATTATTAAAAAAATTTGATTTTTACTATTTTTAAAAAATTTTGATCTTTGCCAAAAAACGGGCAAAAAATATCCTAGTTCAGACGATAGCGGCATTTGTACTGATTCAAATTTTTTTTTTTTGTCGGATCACATAAAGTGTTGGAATCGTGTCAGGAAGGGCACACCCTTATTTTCAACCCCCGCCACGCCACCACGCCGCAATTAATCAAATTCACAAAAATTTTTTTAATCAAATTATCACAAAAAAATTCTGGGCTCTGGAGGAACTTCATTCAGAAGCAAATGACAACATTCACACCAGAACAAAACGAGTGTGAACAAATTTTCGTCAATTAAACTAAAGTATATTTTTCAGGAAGGCTTCAAGTTAGAATGCCCTTTAACGATGACCGTAAGTTACTCGGTCACTACTATGAAAACGCAGTACACCGGTTTTAAGCCCTGGAGAGGAGAACGTTGAAAGAGTCAAGAATATATGTACGATTTATGAACGAGTATAAAGCGCTGCGTCACATGAGTCCAACAAATAATAATATCCCGAGTGTGCCACCCTATATCATTCCGCATCAATGCGTTTTGAGGCTGAAGGCACAACAACAAAATTTCGGATTGTCTTTGATGCGTCGATCCGTATTTCTTCATATATTTCTTTACATGCACTTTGGATGGTAGGCCGAACCATCCCGGAAGAATTCTTCTTCGTTTTCGCTAACAAAAGAACACTTTAACGCCAGACATTACTAAAATGTTCTGCTAAATAATCATGTAAGAAGAAGACAGAAATTGTCATTGTGTGGAGTGTATCCCTCAGAGCAAATTCAGTTTTTTCGACTTAACACCGTTACTTACAGCACTGCTCCTGCACCCTTTCTCGCAACTCGGTGATTACAAATGCTTAGCGATGCCAATACAACTAAGTACCCACTCAGTTCATTGGCTATTAAAAGAGACTTTTATGTTGATAACCTATTAGCAGGATCTGAAAATATTGAGCCTCTAGATCTTTTAAAAAGTGAAGTAATTAAATTATAAAACTCAGCCGGATTCTCCTTAACGAAGTGATTTTCGAACAGTAGATGCCCCGAAAAAACATTAAGCTTCAATGGCAAAAACTCAACTCAAATTATAGGAATCCATTGATTGCCGAATTAGGATTTGTTTTGTATGACAATTTTAATGATCAGCGAGCCACTAAACGATACATATTGTTAGTCTCTGCTCGCGTTTTCGAAACCTTTTTGATTGGAGTGAGTCGTTTCCATTGCGCTTTGAAACTAGCAGAATTTCAAAGCCAACATACTGCAGGTCAATTAGCATCTGCCAAATACATAACTTTTTCGACGCTTAAATCAATAACACTCAATAAGAGTGTACGGATGCTGCGTATACATACATGCGAAACCAATCTGCTAGTGGTATCAAACGTATGCTACTTACTACAAAGCCTAAAGTGGCTCCGTTGGAGACAAAGTCATGAGTTGCGCCAATGTTGAGTCGACGATTCGAGAAAATTACATTTTGGACAAACTTAGAAATCATATTGCATCCATCTTCATTGCAAACCGTTGTTGCAAATAGTGTCCGAAATCCAAGAACTAACTGTCAAAATACAATAGCGACATGTGAAAACAAAGCAAAATTTTGCGGACCAAGTATCTCGGGGTTGCAACAGGGATGAATTGAGTAATTCAATATGGTTTGGCGATCCACAGTTCCTCCTAGAAGACCACGCTTTATGGCCAATTAACACTTACTACCATCTCTCCCTAGATGACGACGCATTAGAGAAGAAAAAAATACTTTCACACTAGCTATAAATGTGAAAAATAATACAATATCGAACCTTATCGAAAAAATTTTCTTCTAATCAAAAATTACTTAGGGTGATCGCATATTTATTATCAGACTTCTGACATATTACACTTAAGTTTTTAGAAAATTGTTCAACATTCGGAATTTGCGAATGAATTTCAAAAACTGACTAAGGGCACCACGCTATCCGCAAACTTGCAAAAATCAATCAGTTCTTGCATAAGTACTCGGGTATGTTGCTCTCATTCAAATTAATCCGGATTATTGTAGTAGGCAGCGAAGTTCCCTAAATACTTCGCTGTGAGCGAGTTAATTTTTACATTAAGTAAAAATGAGTCAAAAGAATATATTTTGAGCTGCACAGAAATGTGTACTCTTTATTTTACTCTTAAGACTAAGTTATTACATGGTTCTTACTTCTATTTATACTAACTAATATGATACTTATTACTAGTTGATAGTTTGTTTAGAAATAATACCATATATTGTTTGTTTAGGTTTGTTTACATAAATCTTAGTGCTACTTACATACATATACTATTTAGATGCTAGTTGTTTACTAGTAAATAACTATTTGGGTTGTTATTGTTTGTTGTACTTATAGTGCACTTCTATTGTTCCAAGATAAGGTTGTTTTGATGTTTGTTTGCTTAGGATTGTTTGTTGTAGTGATAGTGCATTTCAATTGTTCCAACTCAGTGTTGTCTTGATGCATTCTGTTTACTGAAACAAAAGGTTGTTTTGAAGTTTATTACTACAAGTATTATAAGGAATACGTTCCTTAACTCGCTCAATGGGCAATGGGCTGCTCAGAAAAGCTGGGAGCACTGCTGGCCGATCCTCTATTCGAGGCCCCTTGCACCGTTGAGTCAAGATCGCATTGACGGCAAAGCAAAAGGTTATCACCGATAAAATGCTTTTCATTGACAGTAACGGTGTCACCAGCGTTATTTCGAAAGTACGGACCGATGATTTCACTAGACCAAAAACCACACCGAACTGTCAATTTAGGTGAATGTAATGTTCGTCCTTTAATAATTTTAAATTTTTCTCCGCACCAGAATCGACAATAATAAGATTGAAAGTAGAGAAACAGGATAAAGAGTTTTTATTGGCTTTAATTATTGAATCCGTTTCGATCGAAAAACTTGACAATTCGATTGAAAATTATTACATTGAAATCATTGAAACCGTACCGAAACTTAAGTTTTCGAAGCAGTTGAAGTTACTTGCCGACTCGATAAAATACATTCCGTGGCTAATAGATGGCGCTAATTTCGAAATCATTGAAACCGCAAAATCGAAAATATTTGTCGAAATCTATCCGTTGATCAGTAAACTGTGTAAATTGGCAAAAATGAAGCATTTGTAAGTATTTATGTAAAAAAAAATACCTGAGAACGCATTAAATTGAGTTTTTAACATGTAATTTAGAGAGAAGAAACAAAAACACACCAACAAATTCAAATCACTCATATCCCATATGTGAGAATCATGACTACTGCCGGGATACTTAGCACAAACGTTTCGTATTTGCATCTTGTGGTCGCACACCTACATACGAAAAACATTTACTATGTATATATAGAATACTGAGTGAAAAGTTAATTTTGAAAAGGCCTAACATTCATTCTTGAGAATCCTTTGCGGTTAAAATACAGATGTTTATCTCTTGACGGTGCCATTATCTTTATGTGAGTTCCATCAACTGCCATTGTCACACCAGGAATTTTTGATTTTCCAAAAAAATATGTTTTTGCTTCTAATTCCTCGCTGGCGGTCATGTCAATGGAAATCCATATTGAATATAGAATGTACTCAAGAATGTTGAGTACTTCACCTAATACAACACAAAATGTCGATTGGACCATATTTATATTGAAGTCCTTTCCAAAACAATGTTGATAACTGCCTATGGCTAAGAAACGTAGACATGCAGAAAGTTTTATTTTTGGAGAAAGAGAACCTTGTCTTTTGTCATTTCCAAATTTATTTTCGCATTCCCCCAAAATGTATATAAATGCCCTTTTGTTGATCCGAAAATCTTTGACGAAACTGCGTATGTACATGCATACATACATACATATGTACATATGTAAATAAAAAGTTGTTTTTTTTTAGCTTAAATAATTCAAGTTGGGAAGAATTTAGTATACCGTCCCACGATTTCAAGGATAAAATTGATATGGTCGGATAGAGGAGATTATCCAAATCAAGGATATATATGGTTATAGCCGCAGGAAGCTTATAGTTTAAGAGATATTCGCGTTTAAAATTTAAAATTTGCAATATTTTAATAACATTTTGTCTATATTTAAAATTAATTTTGCACTTATATTTTTCAATTTTATATACACTAACACATCACTAATTCGTTTGAAACATTTATTTTATATCATATATTGCAAAAATAGCTTTTATTATACATTTGAATTATTGTTGAATTATGACTATTTAATAATAACAAATTAATTTCAAACTCCTCTATCCGACCATACCAATTTTTTCCCCGAAATCCTGGGACGGTATACTAAATCCGACCTTTCAACTTACTTACAGTCATCCATTTCCAGCACGTCTTTTGAAATATTCCTCAAATTTCTGCGCTCACGACGAATGTTTACACTATTTTCACCATCACTATCACTTAAATATAATGCAATTGTATCCATTTTAAATATTTGTAAAAACGAACTAAAAAACTAAGACAATTTATTTCATTTTTCAAACTTGTCAAATGTGTTGATAACGCAGCTTGCTTAAGGTATGGTAAAGCAGGTTTTCGACGGTATCAATGATCGCATGAACATTTTCGATCGAAAATTCTTTCCGCAACGAATTCGATTTCGATGCAGAATGCATGGATGATATTCCACATTTTTAAAACTTGGTTTCATACAGTATTTGTTAAAAGAGTAAGATATGTTTTTGTTTATGCAGTGATTTCAAACTAGAATAAATTCAGATTTGTTCTATAGATGCATCGATTTTCAAATTTGTAGGTGACAGACGGCAGCTATGCGAGTTTGAAACTCTCATAAACAGCTCATTGTCCTTTTTATAATATTTTCAATGAAAATTGATAGAAGATAAACATTACAGTTGTTAGCCGACCAATTTTTACCAAACCATTTTTTATTACAAAAACATATCAACACATTATTTTTAAAACTGCATCACAACATAGAAGTTTTATTGATATTATATTGAGAATTTGATAAACAGCTGTCAGGGTTGCTTGTATTTCATTCACAATAGATGAAAATTGGCCATTTTTAACAATGTTGCCAACGAAAATCTCACAAACTCCCTAAAATTTTGAGAGTTATTTCTGGATTCAGTAATGGAGTTAGCTGTGGTAACTCCTGAATTAATCCCGAAAAATGCAATTAATCTGGTTTAACGCTGCCGTCTGTCAAACATATTTCAAAACTTCGTACATCGTACGTCGTATTCGTAGAAAAGACTCCATCAGAATAAGGTTACTTATTACTTCAACGTTACAAACACCTTATGAATGTATATATTGTTATCAAATATGTATACAAATGCTCTATGTATTACCAAAGATGTAATGTTAAGACAATAAAAAAAGGGCATACGTATGTTTGAATTTTCATTAAAAAATAAATAGACTTGTAGTATATTGTTTAAATACACGTATACTCATTAGCATGTTTCATATCACGAAAAAGTTAAGTATAACTTAAAAAAATTACAAAATTGAGCAATGTCGTATTTTCTTAACTTTATATCAAAATTTCGATAAAATTTCTTTGGTACTACGATATACATCAAGAATACAAATTTAGGAAGGAAACGACGATTACGACTACAACTTGAAAGGGGTGCAGAAAACGTGATGTTTCGACCAAGATAAAGAAGATAAGAAATAAAGAATTCTGTTAGATTTACTGCTGTTCTATCTACGGTTCTATACTCAAAAAAATTATATTAAACAGTGTTGCATGAAAGATATTTCCATTTTTATTGTAATCGAAATTCGTTTATCAGAAATTGCTCTTTTTGCAAATAATATTAAAATAAAGCTTGTTTACAAGAATCACCATTAATATAAAGACCGATAATAACATTAGTTAGTAATTCCGTCAAACGCTTGGTAGATCATTATCAAATGCATTCATATTGACGCGAACCTTTTGTTGGTTACGAACTTGTTCTTTTCTTTTTAAAAATAAGTTGTAGCCTTTACTATCTATATAAAAAGGAGCAAACTTCCTTTTTTTCAAACTAATTTTATCGTCCAAAACATATTGAGTATAATCTGCAACCTCTTTTAACAAAGGACCTTTACTTGCTTTACAAGATTCTGGCTTTGAAATAATATGCGGATGTAGTCCAGTTTCATTGCGAAACTCTATTACATGTAAGTTTGTTCTTCTTGATATTTCTTCATGAGTTTTTTGCTGCAGCAATCCCAAAAACAATGCTTTGACAATGTGTTGCAAATTTGTGGATCCCTCTATTTTTGCATGTAAATTTCGAATCCCAATCACTTTACAAATAGTTTCGATCGCACGGTGACAAACAAGGCCATATCCTTCCGGTTTTCTTTGAACAAAAATTCTAGTTTTGCCAAATGCACAAGAAAAATCATGAAATACTGTATGATTATCACACAATTCAATTTTTATTACTTTCTGAGCAGCTCGATTTTTAGATTTCCTCAAAGCAGTACGAACCTCAGGAGCTTTTGCCACTGCAAAGCCAGCTAAACCTTTTTTGTTTCCTGTTATTGAAAGAACAGAGTAACGCCGCTTTCTTCCCATATTTCCTTTCATTATAAATACAATTTTATTTTCAAGCACCCTTGTGTCAAAATTTTCGAACATTTCTTCGTTTATAGCATCCGGAGGTCCTATGCTTCGGCCTGGCATTTTCGCTCCAGACCATCCACGATCAATTGAGTTCACTTTTGCGATTCGATAAGTGCCCATTAGGTCTCGAATTTTGTTTATATTTCGATCCATATTGTTAACCTCAGATAAACGCTCTTGTTGAATTAAAGTTTTCCCACGAACGATTGGTGCATTCAATCCAGGCCACACGAAATTTCTGCTTCCGACCCCTATTGTCTGCCCTCTGTTTAGATCTTTTGCCACTCTTTTACCAGATCCTTTCCCTCTTCCTCTCTTCTTGCCGGCATTGCTTACAGATGTAACTCCACGCCATATATCTTCCGCAGATACTACAAAGACAAATAAAGTTTATGTTATTAATTAGAAATATTCAATAAAAAAAATATTATCTTTAATGGATATTGTTATATTTTATTATCTTAAATGGATATTGTTTATATTTGTAAACTAAACGTAGCGTGGAAAAACTTAATAGCCTCAAACATTCATATTATAAACAATAGAGGGAATCAAAAATCCACCTTAATTAGTAAACAGTCCTATCACCCAATCCTCTGGAGCAAAGATACGAACCCGTATGTTCGCTTCGAATGCGAATAATTTGCTGTAACTAAATAAAAAGTATTGCAGTACTTAATTTTGAAATTTAACATTACGAAATTAGCTGGGAAGAGGAAAATATTTATATTTTGATAAAAAAAAAACTAATATCGATTAAATTCAAACTGAATTTACGAACCAAAAATGGCTTCGGGTAGATTTGTATTTATCTTTATTCAAGGAAGATGATCTAAAAATTCATCGAAAATCATTGGGGAACACGAGCAACCCTCTCGATGTGGACGGAACAATGTACTGTTTAAGAATCCACAAAAAACTCATAGTTAAACTATAATATATATAAAAATTATCTACATCGTCGATTGTCTTCGGTTTTACGTTTTTTAGTTGAAGTATGTAAAAGTAATATTTAACTAAATCGGCTGTAGATGTATCGGGTCGCCTAGAAGTACGTCTCGGCAGTGCTGAACTGCAGGTCACTGATGGCATCGATACGTCGGCATTTATTCCATTTGTGCTCGCAATGTGCAATTAGTGTTATCACAGCTTTCTCCAATGCACTGAAATGGTGCTGTTTCCTTTTGTATAGGCCTTCCAATCTAACCAAAGATTGTAAAAAATAAAGTATACAAGCTAGCTTTAAATTAACTGCTTCTAAAACAATAAAAACTACAAAAATAGCATGCTACCTTTTTCCAGCTAGAAATGTCTTTGAAAGGCGGACCAAAACACTCCCAACAGAGTTCATAGGCTATATTTTTCCAAAATGCTGCAGCTTCTTTCTTAGGAACCTCTGTAAAATCCTGAGCCACTTTTGGGTTTTGCTGTAACAGCTGAATCATAAGCGCATATTTTTGTTTGGTCATAATTCAATAAAAACTTAAATTTTTTCGATTAATTTCTCCGTTGGCATAAACTGGGCATACACAAATTCCGAGAAAATTCAAAGTTTAACCTTCCGAGTGAATGTGAATATCAGAATGCCAATTTAAACTTAAGTTTGGAATTGTTCTACAATTCGAACAATTTCAAATGATAACAAATAAAAAACAGTATACAGTATATACATATAATGGATTGCAAGACAGGGCTGAATAATTTACACGCGAGCTCGATTCACGAGATTTCGAATCGGTAAATTTTTTTTCTGTAAGCTGGTAGTAATGTTAATGACATCTAATATTCTTTAGTATTTGAGATACGCGTCGTTTTGTTAGGCTCTAAAAGTGAATTCTTCGATTTTTACTAAGTCTGAATTTATTGAACAAATATGTGTGACAATGCACCATCTCATACTGCATTGAGTATTCGTGATCATTTCGCCACATTTTCAACTAATATCGTGCCGCAACCACCGCATTCGCCAGATTTACCTTCCTGTAACTTCTGGCTGTTCAGCAAATTCACATGACCACTCCGAGGAGACCGTTTTAACTCAATTGAGAATATAAAAGCTGAATCGAAGAAGGCTCTGATGGCCATCACTTCCGAAGATTTTTCCAAGTGCTATGATGACTGGAAAATCTGTTGGTTGGTGTATAGCACCTTTCAATTTGATCACAGTAGTATGTATTGTTGAAGTTCGTCCACGAATTGTGGGAAAGTACTCTTGGCATTCCTAGGAACCATTTCCAGTTCAAGCAGGACTGCATGGATGTTTTTGGCACAAGCTTCTTTGAAAGATTTTTTGTGCCTCTGTACTTTTGGTCGCAGGTCGAATGCTTAGCGAAGGAGTACAGAATGTCGGGATTTTAGCCAACCCGATTTGAAAATCTTATATAAGTTATATGGTAGGAAGGAGTAATATTGACCCGATTTTATTTATTTTTGGCATTACTACATATTTTTAACAAAAAAAAATACGTTCTCTTGGATTCATTAAGGTTCATTCAACCTATTTCTATTCAAGACGTACCATTACTAGAAAAACACGATCGCTCGATTTTATTAAGATAACTCGCATATTAGCCGATATGCAGTATAAAGGCAGCCGGACGTTTGAAAATATTTCTATTAAGTACATAATGGTTTGTCAAAAAAGTCTTGCGGTATTTTCATTTAATTTTTTTTTTTTATTGAATTTTTAATTATTGAATTGAAATGAATTTTTGATGACTCATGCCCAGCTCTTGACCGATGCTACGGCTGCTACTATGCCGGTCTCTTTCGACCAATTCAGCGATTTTATCGCAATTTTCGACGACAGGCCTTCCGGAGCGTGGCGCATCTTCGACCACCTCTACACCAGAACGAAAACGTTGAAACCATCGTTGTGCAGTGGAAATGGAAACTGTATCGGGTCCACAAACTGCACAAATTTTATTGGCGGCTTGAGATGCATTTTTGCCTTTATCGCAGTAGTACTGTAAAATATGCCGTATTTTCTCTTTATTTTGCTCCATGTTTGCGACGCTATAACTCACGAACGACTTAAAAGAAACGACAATCCATCAAACACGTGTTAGCGCGTGAAATGAGCTTTCCAAAAAAGTATAGCACGACCCGATGCGACGAATAAAACTAGAACTACGCGCTTTCAGCGTCAACTAGCGAAAATACCGCAAGACTTTTTTGACAACCTAATATATGGGGCTAAGGGAATTATTGGCCTGATTCCACCCATGTTTTGGCATACGAACATACTATTATCAGGAAGGGATTCTATCCAAATTTCATTTATATATCTCAGACATTGACCGATATTTTTAGTTAAAAGTTAGCCATTAGCACAGTTCACATATTCGTTCTCTGGAGGGTTGCAAAGTCACCTTCCGATTTTGACATTTTTTAGACTCGAGATGGAATACTTTTAAGGCAAAAGTATATCTCCATATAAGCATTGTTACTTTATTTGTATACTGGAAAGTGAAAGAATCAGATGGAATTTAAATTGAGTCATATTTAGTACGTGTGGTTGTTGTCCAATTTCGCCTATTTTCGTACTCTGACATAGGAAATGTACTCTATCGAATTTGTTTGAAATTTGTATAGTAAGTCCAGAGATATTTGATATCACCTAAATGTGGGCCCACGTTTATGTGTGTTGCCACGCGCATAGTACAATTTTGACACAGACTCCACCGACAAAGCCCTCTTATGCCATTTTGGGTGTAAAATCTGACAAATCTAGTAATTGACTCCTGATACTCTTTTAGTCGTTTTTAACAAAACCATTTTGATGTTTTTTAATAAACAAAATGTACATTTTTTAAACGAATAATTTTTTTTTCGATTTAGCACTCTTTTTATTCTATTTCTATATACATGCCCATGTACATATGCACTAGTAAATATGACAGAGTCCGTCAAATGTCATGTCCGTGTCAGCATGAAGAAACATACAATATATTACTCATTGTAGCTCTCTGAAGTACAGGTGTAGACAAAGTACGACATACTCCACTCACGTGCGGCGCGCAGTCTGAAATACGTCGGAAAATGACACCAGGACCTAACAGATGTACTGTTCCGTATTTCGGTCACACACAGTTTGCCCTAAGGCCCAGTAGGCCCGGGCCTAAGGCGGCCAGATATTAAGGGCGGCAAATCCTGCCAAAAAAAATCACTGATAACAACAAGATTAATTAATATTTGTAATTATCTCACGCACACGTAAAACCTGTGTTACATAGTTAAATATGGACGGAAAGAAAAGGGTAAGGTTAAGTGGGGCAGAGTATCGCAAGCGAGCTAAAGAAAAAAATGATAAACAAAAGGATACGATTAAAAAAACGCGGAAATTAGACGATTTCTTTGGAAAACCGTCTACAGATATTCAAGATCCTATTATTGACCCAACACTCGACGTTCTAAGTAGTAGTGGCGTTCCGTCAACTGATAATTCCTGCAGTGTCTAAAGTGTCTTCAAGTGAAAATACTTTGATCAATGTGACAAGTATATCGAAAGAACAAGCCGAAGATATTCCACTCGTACCAGGAGTGCAGCCCAATCCTCCGGGCCAGGAGCTCTATGAAATCAACGACGATCCAGCTAAATGGACAATCGACGAGTTCACGCGTGATCACATTTGTAAGAACGGAGCCAATCAAAACATTCAAAATGATTTTTCCCAAGAGTGAGCGAATTTACAAAGATAAAGCGCGACAGTTGTCGAGACATTTATTCGAACGTCAGCTTCTAAATGGTGAAAAAGTTCCGCGAAAGTGGCTAATTTATTCCAAAAGTACTGGATGTATTTTTTGTGGTCCTTGTTTGCTTTTTAATGGCGGGGAGAGTCAGTTCGACAAAAAATAAGGTTCCAATGACTGGAAAAATTAATATCATCTAAAGAAATAGATTACTGGAAAAACATTCTGAAAAGAGTAGTTGCATGCGTAAAAGCACTTGCATCACGTGGTTTGCCTTTCAGAGGACACGACGAAAAATTTGGATCAATCCACAATGGAAATTATTTAATGTCCTTAGAGCTTATCGCCGAGTTCGATCCGTTCTTAGCTAAACACATTACACGTTATGGAAATCCAGGCTCAGTTTTTATGAGTTATATTTCTTCAACAACATGCGAAGAGTTCATTCGACTTATGGAAAACAAAGTTTTGGAAACAATTGAAATGGAAATATGGACAGCAAAATATTTTTCCCTGATCATTGACTCGACTCCGGATATATCTCACGTAGACCAGCTCACATATGTAATCAGATTTGTCCTGCCTAATGGATCACCTGTAGAACGGTTTCTCAAGTTTATTCCAAACACAGGCCACAAATCACAACAAATGACAGATGCTGTTACTTCAACTTTAACTGAATTGGGAGTTTACATTTCAAACTGCCACGGGCAACTATATGACAACGCAACATGACTAACATGTCAGGCAATTATAACGGCCTGCAAGCTAAAATAAAGGAAATTTCACCCCTTGCCGACTATGTTCCCTGTTCAGCACACTCCCTGAATTTAGTAGGTGAATGTGCAGCTGAAAGCAGCCAAGAGGCTTGTTTGTTCTTTTCTCTACTCCAAGAGTTAAACAATTTCTTTGCAGCAACAACTCAGCGTTAGGAACTCCTTCAAACCCATTTCACCGTCAAAAGTCTATCAACGACTCGTTGGTCAGCTCGTGCAGACGCATGCAAAAGTTTACGCGAATCCTGGAATGAAATCCATAAAACGCTAGTCACCATCGAAAATGACACACAACAGCAGAGAACCGTTATATGCGAAGCAAGAGGTATTCGTTTGCAACTGGAACGTTTTGAAACGGCCTTCATGGCCGTTTTTTGGGGATGTTTACTAGATCGCATTAACGCCACAAGTAAAAAACTACAGAGTGTGGAAATTGACATTACCATTGTCATATAACTGTACGAGGCTTTAATACATTTTGTTGGCGAAACAATCGAGAATTTCGATGATTTCGAAAAAAAAGCGAAAAAACTATCCTTCGTACAAGAATGCGAAAAAGATTTTCGACGCAATCGAAAGCGTAATCTGCTTCCTGGCAAGACAAATACAGGTGAAGAGATGCAACAAAAAATTGGCCGTGAAAATTTTATAATAAATACTTTTTTAGTAGTAATTGATACATTGTCAGAAGAACTGAAAAGACGTCGGGATGATGGATGAGGAGCGAAAGATTGCAGTCAGTTTGTTGAAATGGTTACGAACCGAAGGTCTTCAAACCATTTCCCCAAACGTGGATATTGCTCTTCGTATGTGTCTGTGTATACCTGCCAGTAACTGTACTGGAGAAAGATCGTTTTCTTATTTGCGGAGAGTGAAAAACTATTTACGCACAACAATGACCGAGCAGAAGTTAAACGATCTTGCTTTGCTTAACATAGAAGCTTATTTTTTAAGCAAATTGGATTGCGAAGATTTGATTAATGGTTTTGCTGCGCTTAAGTGCAGACGAGTTTTGTAACAAAAAAAAAACGAGTAAAACATTTATTTTATTAAAAACAAAACCTAAAACCAGTTTTAAATGTTTTATTTAAATGTCCAATCATCCCTGAAATCTCGGAAAATATAACTAGCTTTATCTGCTAGCTTTTAGTTAAACAATTTTCTGAATCAATTAAAAGTGGGAATAAAGTAAATTCATGAATTTTGTCTTTAGTCTATAATGATGGGTGCTGAGAAGGGGCGGCACATGGCCTGGGGCCTAGAGCGGCTAGGACTGCAAATCCGCCACTGGTCACACAGAACAGACTATGAATTGGTGGATGGGAATGTGTTTCTTTACAAACGAGAAACGTGTAAGTGCGTTATATTTCGAAAAAGTATTAATAGAAAAGGGTAAATTAAATGCCTTTTTTCCTTTTTTGAAGTTCACGAACATCAAAGGTGAGTGCGCTACAAAACCAGGTTTATTTGAGTCGCACCGTTTAATGCTACGTTCGTTCACTTTTGGAAGCGTCCCATTTTTTCTTTCAAAATCTTTAGACCTATTTAATCTTGAAATGTCTCGATTTGACAAACCCTCTTCATGATATGCAATAATTTGTCCCTTTTCTCTTCTTCTGCCAAATCTTTTTCGCAAGGCATTCTTTACGATTTCGAAAAAAAGTTAAAAACCCAATGACCCAATGTATTGGGGAATACAAATCACTGTATCTTGAAGTTTCAATTTGCACTCACACTCGCGAGAGTCTTTAAAATGCACAATTTATTTAAAATGATCTGTTGTTTACAGAACAATAGTTTAATCAGTTTATCGCGTCGAACTTTGTTGGATCGCTGAAAGTCGGCGCGGGTGGAACGATGTCGATCGAAGCAAGTGCGGCACAGTGTCGAAAAAGAAAGACCAAAATGGATGTTGATGTGCGAAATATAAAAAACGAATGTGTCCCCTTTCCCTTTTGACCATCCTTTTTGTTGAGTGGGTTGATTGACGTAGAAGTGTGGTGAGTTATGTTGAGTGGTAATGTATTAATGTGGTGTCATCAGATGGGGAATTGAGCTGTGCGCCAGTGGGGGCAGGCTGAACTCATTTAAACACATATAAAATTAATTAGCTAATTAAATTATTTATGCAACAATAATTAATAACTCACATTTAAGCTTATTTGTCACAACTAAGCAAACAATGTTTAATACACTGTGAGCGTCATAAATATGTAAGTAAACAGCAATTCTATCAATATTGAAGTGTTTATTCCAACGTAGTTTTTAATACAAAAATAAAAAGTTTTATTATATAATTCAAGGCTTATATTATAAGAGTTTAACTTAGTATTAATAATAAACAAAAACTAAACACAGCCAAATATAATTCACTTAAACTAAAAATACTCTCGTTTTTTTCGCGTCAAAAAAAGTAAACAGTTTTTGAGGTTACGTCGCTAAAATAACAAAAACAAGAAAAAACGTTAACTTCGGTTGCACCAAAGCTAATATACCCCTCTCAGGTGAATTTCTTTCAGTAACTATGTGTTCAGTTTGTATGGAAGCTATATGCTATAGTAATCCGATCTGAACAATTTTTTCGGAGATTACAGAAAATAATCTATACCAAATTTGGTGAAGATACATTGTCAAATGTGAAAGTTTTCCATACAAGGACTTGATTCCGATCGTTCAGTTAGTATGGTAGCTATATGCTATAGTTAACCGATCTGACCAATTTCTTCAGAGATTACATTGTTGCCTTAGAAGATAATCTATACCAAATTTGGTGAAGATACATTGTCAAATGTGAAAGTTTTCCATACAAGAACTTGATTCCGATCGTTTAGTTTGTATGGTAGCTATATGCTATAGTTTACCGATCTGAACAATTTCTTCGGAGATTACATTGTTGCCTTAGAAAATAATCTATACCAATTTGGTGAAGATACATTGTCAAATGTGAAAGTTTTTCATACAAGAACTTGATTCCGATTGTTCAGTTTATATGGCAGCCATATGTTATAGTGGTCCGATATCGGCCGTTCCGACAAACGAGCAGCTTCTTGAAGAGAAAATGACATTTGCAAAATTTCAAAAGGATATCTTAAAAACTGAGGGACTAGTTCGTATATATACAGACGGACGGACGGACAGACAGACAGACGGACATGGTTCAATCGACTCAGCTCAACATACTGATCATTTATATATATACTTCATAGGGTCTCCGACGCTTCTTTCTGGGTGTTACAAACATCGTGACAAACTTACTGTTTTGGTCAGTGCCTAATTTCTTTTTACCAACCCTAGTGAGTATATAACAAACTATTGCTAGTTAGCTGTTAATAACTTTCAATTAACTGGCAATAGTTTCGTTAAAAACTCCCGCTAGATTTCACTCAATGGCTTAGCAAGCGATTCTGCTAGTCACTTTTTTCACTTTTTCTGAAGACCTGAGAGAAACAAGACGACGTCCACCGGCCATCATCACCATTATCAAGGTAATATATGTATGTATAATCACTTATTTTCCAATAAAGAACCAAACGTTTTTTTATATATTATATTAAACACAAAACTTGGTGTTTTACTTTAATTAACATATTTTCCTTTTTGTTTGCTATTTTCAACCGTCGACGCATCGTCCTCCTCGAGTGACTCGTCGATCGTTCGAGAATAATCATTGGTGCTATCTTGCTAATAACTTGCGCAGCATTTTCCCCGTTGTTACTGATTTATCAATTTCGCTTGTTGTGGCCTTCGCCGTCGCCGTTGCCGTGGTCAGCTTCAGCTATTACGGCTTTGGCCATTTTCAAATTTGCATTTGCTTTGAATAATTGTTTCCGTTTATTGTCGTCGCCTCACCAACATTCAAGTAGCGCTGATTTAGTCACTTTATACGCTTGTCGGAGTTGTTTGTATTTGTGCAAACAATGGATTCATTAGCGACTACGAATTGCAGCGCGGTCAGCAGCAAATACAGGCTGCTACTAAAATGTAATATACACATACACACACAAACGCTACGAGTTGCAAATTAAATAAATAAAATTGCGCTGCTTTGTAATCCTGTGCAAGTGCATGTGTGTGTGTGTGGCTTGGTGTCTGATTTGTGATGTGGACAAGCAATGAAATATATATACCTGTACATTTATATACATACATATGTAATGCATAGAAATATGTGGACCTCAACTGGTGTTTCTAAACAATACCCAGTCATCCAAAGTGCTTGTACAACTAGGCTTTACTATAAGTAGTATCTACTTGCGTACGTAGCTCCTTGTGTCCACGTGAAATCCAAAAACTTCAAACGAGTGTGTGCTTGTCTGTCATTTGTTTCTGTGTTTGATCTCAGCCCCGTACTTGGCACATAAAATATTCTAATTTGTGTTATAGAATTCCTTTGCGCCCTATTTCTGGTGTACCCAATTGCCATTAACAATACGTATCCACTTGGATATGCTTATGCATATGCAACATACTAAGTGAACGTGAAGTCTAATTTACTGAGGCGTATTAGAATGAATGCGAGAACACAGGGCAATTGTCAGTTTGTCTCGCAATGCGAACGCTTGCTTTACGGCTGACCTTGACATCATATTTAGCAATGTGCTTTGGGTCATTGTACTGTTGGAAGACCCAACTCAAGGGTATTTCTCATTTAGCATATAGAACATTACACTCTTCACAATATATTTTTAGTCATATTGATTCATAATTCCATTAATCTTATATAATGGCACAATTCCGTTAGTAGAAAAGCAATGCCGATGTAAACGGGGTTAGATATTCGAAATGGCCGGATAAAATCCGGGTCGATTCTGGTGCGTAGACCCGGTTGTTGTGGGAATTGCTATTAGGAATGCTTAACTGTTTTCTTGCAATAACGAGGATCATATCTTTTATTTATCATCATCATCCGGCTCGAAGGACCAATGATTATTCTCGAACGATCGACGAGTCACTCGAGGAGGACGATGCGTCGACGGTTGAAAATAGGAAACAAACAGGAAAATATGTTAATTAAAGTAAAAACACCAAGTTTGGTGTTTAATATAATATATAAAAAACGTTTGGTTCTTTATTGGAAAATAACTGATTATACATACATATATTACCTTGATAATGGTGATGATGGTGATCATGGCCGGTGGACGTCGTCTTGCTTCTCTCAGGTCTTCAGAAAAAGTGAAAAAAAGTGACTAGCAGAATCGCTTGCTAAGCCATTGAGTGAAATCTAGCGGGAGTTTTTAACGAAACTATTGCCAGTTGAGTGAAAGTTATTAACAGCTTACTGGCAATAGTTTGTTATATACTCACTAGGGTTGGTAAAAAGAAATTAGGCACTGGTGTTAACAATTACATTTGAATAAAAAAGGTAAATCTTTGCGCGAAATCAGAGAAATAGTTGGAAGACACTATTGCACAATAAAAAAAAAATATTGATAAACAGGGTAAACATCAGACTGTTGAAAATTTGTCACGACTGGGCCGACCAAAACGCCTTTCTGAAAATGAAGCACGATAAAAAGTACGAGAAGTAAAAAAAAATCCAGCTTCAAACGCTGTTCAAATATCAAAAGGTATAGTCTCCGCTCTCGGGTAAACCAGTAAGTGCCAGTACAATCAGGAGAACATTGCACAAAAGCGGTTTGCATGGACGAGTACTTGCCAAATGCCCTATACATCAAAGGCGCATCAACAGATATACTTGGAATTTGCAAAAAAGTATACAAATCAGGCTGAAAACTTAGGGGAAAACATTTTTTATACTGAGAAAAGCAAATTCGAAATATTTGAATCGAAAAAACCTCCCAATATATACATTTAATTATGCACTATAAACATAGAAATAAGTTCACGTTTCACTTTTATTTTGTTATATTCATTAATTTAAAAATCACTTAGCACACTCATCGTTGAAAAAGTTAGATTGTTTACAATTATGAGGAAAACGAGCGTTGCTACATCTTAAACACCAAATATGTAGGATTTTCAACGATTTTCCTTTGTTTGTATTTTCGCGTGATTCCTTTTTCTATATTAACTATAATAAAAAATACTTTCCAACATTTTATATACATTATAAGCTATAATTGAGTTGTGAAAAACTTTCCTTACACATACAGTGGGGTCATTAGCCAAATGGCTAGTTGTTCCTATTATTTAACGTTATTTTCAAAATTGCTCCGGTACTTTATGCCCTTGCGAATGGTAGGCACCTTGTCGCGGTGCAGGGGCTTAAACTGCAACACAGTAGGGCATCTTCCAACCGTCATGGGTGGTGCTGCATAGCATCTCTCCTGGGGGTTGGCAGAAGCTGCATGTGTGCAGCGACCAAGAGCTACCACCTCTTAATCCAGGGTGTTATGTGACTCCCGTGCCCATGCAGCCTGATTTGCAGCCAGGAGGTAAATTCGGCTGTATTCGAACAACACCGGGTCGCCTTGGGAAGTAACGGTGGCCTTACGGCGTCAAGGGGCTCTGGCGCGGCGGACCTTTGCGATTCCCCTTCAAAATAATAGACCAGTAGGCCCACAATGTGAGCTGAATGGTCGTAAAAACCAGATGAGCAACAACAAACCACAAACAAAAACAACAACAACGACAACCAAAACATCATCAACAACAGCGAATAGCTGCAGCAGCACGAATACCGCAAGCAAGATCGAACCAGGGGCTAGATGAAAGTTCAGCTTCCTGGACGCTCTGTCGCCGGAAGAACGTGCGCTCTTTGAGGAGCACGCGCGAGTTAATACCTAACCCTTTAACCACAACCTTATGTTTCAGTAAACATTAAAGAAAAATCATCAAAACAATTTTATCTTAGAACAAGAAAAAACGTTAAATTCGGTTGCACCGAAGCTAAATACCCTTCACAGGTGCATTTCTGTTAGTAACTATGTGTTCAGTTTGTATGGAAGCTATATGCTATAGTTAACCGATCTGATGAATTTCTTCGGAGATTACATTGTTGTTTAGAAAATAATATATACTAAATTTCGTTAATATATCTTGTCAAATGTGAAAGTTGTCCATATAAGAACTTGATTCCGATCGTTCAGTTTGTATGACAGCTATAGGCTATAGTTAATCGATCTGATCAATTTCTTCGGAGATTACATTGTTGCCTTAGAAAATAACATATACCAAATTTCGTTAATAAATCTTGTCAAATGTGAAAGTTGTCCATACAAGAACTTGATTCCGATCGTTCAGTTTGTATGGCAGCTATATGCTATAGTTAAACGATCTGAACAATTTCTTCGGAGATTACATTGTTGCCGTAGAAAATAATATATTCCAAATTTCGTTAATAAATCTTGTCAAATGTGAAAGTTGTCCATACAAGAGCTTGATTCCGATCGTTCAGTTTGTATGGCAGCTATATGCTATAGTTAACCGATCTGAACAATTTCTTCGGAGATTACATTGTTGCCTTAGAAAATAATATATTCCAAATTTCGTGAATATATCTTGTCAAATGTGAAAGTTTTCCATACAAGCATTTGATACCGATCGTTCAATTTGTATGGCAGCTATATGTTATAGCGGTCCGATATCGGCCGTTCCGACAAATGAGCAGCTTCTTGAAGAGAAAATGAGGTTTGCAAAATTTCAAAACGATATCTTAAAAACTAAGGGACTAGTTCGTATATATACAGACAGACAGACGGACATGGCTAAATCGACTCAGCTCAACATACTGATCATTTATATATATACTTTATAGGGGCTCCGACGATTCCTTCTGGGTGTTACAAACTTCGTTACAAACTTAATATACCCTGTTCAGGGTATAACAATAGAAGCACACCATCAGTACAACAAATAATAACAACCCAAATAGTTATTTACTAGTAAACAACCAGCATCTCAATAGTATGAGCAGCGATAAGCATAGCCTATATAAGCAACTGGAACAATAGCCTCGAGGTCACTTTTTCATTATAGACTGCCGAGTAACAAATTACCACTTGTAACACTAGTACAGTTTAAGTGTAATATATTCATTATTGAAATACATGTGTATACGGTGAAATATTATACAAATAAAGGATCAGTTAGAACCAATCTCATTGGCTGACTTAAAATTATATATTTATTTTATTCCTAACGAGTAAATAAATTAAGTGGCGCCCAACGTGATCATCAATAATATCCTTAGTCAGCCTGCCTGAAAGGGAAGAACCTAGTCCCTGGAAACAAAAAAAGGATTCATTTAAACCATCCAAGAAGTTTACCAGTGCATCATCCCGCACAACGTCAATCAAAAGGGATTCATATAAAAATCCTAATACGACAACATATTGAAAGGATCAATATACCATCCTTGGCAAACAACACGCTTTCATAGAAAGAATACCATATCAAGCAGCGCTCCAAGAATACAACTGGAGACCGATCTTTAGTAACATAAATCACAAATAAATCAGTAAGATGACTGAACAAGCAAATTTAATTGCATTAACCAACGCAGTCGCCGATCTGCAACGACAGTTATCCGAACTACAATTAGGAAGAAGTGCAACCATTCCACAACGAACAGAACAAATTTGTTCTTACACAAGACCAGAAGAAGTGGATCTGAATATATTTAAATCAATAACATAATTTAATGGTGATTACAACGAATACAGGAATTGGAGTAAAGTAGCAACCACATTAATGGAAGACATACGACAATTCGAAGGACATAATATATATGCCCAAGCATTAATAATGATCAGAGGAAAAATTACTGGCAAAGCAGCACAGATCCTGATCAACCACAACGTAAAGAGAAATTTCCAAGACATCATCGATAGGTTAGACGATTCCTATGCCGACAAACGACCAATATACGTTCTGGAGGAAGATATGACGAAAATACAACAAAAAGAACTACCACTGCATGTATATTATGACAATCTGAACCAAGCATTGAATGTAGTGCTATCCAAGATTGAGATGACACACAAGGAAGAACGAATAGTCCAAGGGTTGACACAAGAAATCCAAGCTAAAGCAATCAGAACATTCGAGCCTGCACAACATTAGCAGATGCCTACAGTATCGCCCGTACAATGCAACATGATTCACGCCATCAGAACCTCGAGTACATTCCACGATGCAACCATCATCAGAATCATAATTTCAGCAATCAACATCAGAATAATTATTGTTGTCAACAACAACCCCCAGTTGAACCAATGGATATCGATTCTTCCACCATATTCCGTAGACCAACGAGACAAGGTTACAACAAGAATCAGCAACAACCACCACGAAACCCGCAGCCTCGACAGAATTATCAAAATCCATTTTAGAAAGTAGCAGGACCATTGGGATACAAACGAGAACAAGATAATACAAGTCATGCTAATATACAACCGAAGAATCAGCGGATCAACCAAATTACACACGATCAACAATCAAATACAGAATATGAACAGGAAGAATATTTTTTATTCTAAGGCATGGGTTACCAACGCTTGTAAGGACCACAGAAGAAGGTAACTCAGTGTATATTTTAATTGATAGTGGTGCAGAAGAAAATTATGTAAATCCAAAATTCCCTCACGCAAAAAGGATAGAAGTAGAAAGTATAAAACAAGCCGCTACTTTACACGGTAAATCATTAATTAAAGATAAAAATAAATTGAATATAATAGGATTCAGTATGGAATTTTTAGAACTCGATACCTTACAAGATTTCGTTTTCTTGATAGGAATTAAAAGTTTAAAGCAAATGAAAGCAATGATAGATACAGAAAGAAATGTATTAATTGTGAAAAAGAATAAATTAACAAGAATAAATTATATGATAGGAGAATAAATGTATAAAAAAGAAATAAATGAATTAATGAAAAGAAATGAGCAGAGTAAAACATTACCCTACGTAACTACAGTAGAGACAGAAATCAGAACAGAAACAAGTAATCCTATTTGGGTCAGACAGTATCCATACCCCCAAGCGCATAGAGCATTTGTAGAAAATGAAATAAAAAAATTATTAGATAATGAAATAATACAGCCAAGCAAAAGCCCGTACAATTCACCCATATGGACAGTTTCTAAAAAAGGGAATGACGAGCAGGGCAACCCGAAAAGACGCATGGTTATTAACTTCCAGAAGTTAAATGCGCAAACAATCGCTGATAGATATCTCATTCCGGACATCACCATGATGCTCCAAAACTTAGAAGAAGCAAGGTATGTACTTCACGACGTTAGATTTGGAATCAGGATTTCATCAAATTAAAATAAAAAAAGAAGACAGGGGAAAACAGCATTTTCAATAAATAATGCCAAATATGAATTTCTACGACTACCATTTGGACTGAAAAACGCACCGTCGACCTTTCAAAGATGCGTTGACGACATCCTTAGGCCATTCATAGAAGTATGCGCATACGTGTATATAGATGATGTCCTAATATATTCAGCTAACCCTGAACAACATATGAAATATCACCAATATAATACACATTTTACACGCAGCCAATATGAAAATCTCGGATGAAAAGTCAAAAATTTTTCAAAGACAGACAGAATTTTTAGGAGATAAGTATAATTAACAAGTAAGGAAGGGCTAAGTTCGGGTGTCACCGAACATTTTATACTCTCGCATGATAAAGTGATAATCACTATCCGTCATTTACATATTTTTCAAATACCGAATTTGTGTAAAGTTTTATTCCGCTATCATCATTGGTTCCTAATGTATACAGAGAAGGCATCAGATGGAATTCAAAGAAGCGTTATATTGGAAGAAGGCGTGGTTGTGAAACGATCTCACCTATATTTCGTACATGTCATCAGGGTGTTAAGAAAATATTATACAGGGTTACCCACTCGAAGTGTTACCAAATTCAAACTGCTATAACTACCACACTATTAATGACAGCGCGCTTAAATTTACACCAATAACAAATCATTCCATTGTTTACAAGCGTACAAAAACATTTTAGTCTGTGTCTTGTGAAAAAAAAGTTATACGTGATGGAATTTAAACGTAATAGTGTGATTGCTTTATATTTGGCTGGAAAATCACAAGCAGCAATTGTTCGTCAGCTAAAACATCTCGAAGTGAACAAAATGTTTGTGTATCGCACTATAAATCGTTACAATGATACTGGCAGCATCGCAAAACGCCATGGAGGTGGTCATAAGAAAACAGCAACATCACCTGAGATGATTCGAAAAGTGAAGGCTCGACTTGAACGAAATCCACGTCGAAGTGGCAATCAAATGGCTAAAGAGCTGAAAATTTCGCAAAGTTCAATGCAACGACTGTTGAAAAATGAGCTAAAGGTCAAGCCTTACAAGTTCCAAAAAGGACACAATCTTACACCGCAGCAAAAAAAAGTTAGACTCGAAAGAGCGAAGGAGTTGTTACACTTGCACGAACGTGGCGAATTTCCGAACATTGTGTTTTCTGATGAGAAGAATTTCCCTATTGAGCAATACATAAATTCTCAAAATGACCGTGTTTACTTGACCGAACGCACGTACGAGAATTTAAGCCTACGAATGGCCACCCGAAGTAATTTCCCATCGCAAGTGATGGTATGGGCTGCCGTGACCGCTGATGGGCGCTCTCCAGTCGTTTTCATCGAGCCTGGTGTCAAAGTAAATGCGACTTATTATCGTGAAAATATTTTGAAAGGTGCTTTAGAGCCGTGGGCACGTAAACACTTCGGCCGGAAAGAATGGACGTTCCAACAAGACTCGGCGCCGTTACATAAAGCGAGAATTAACCAAGAGTGGTTAAAAAATCATGTTCCACGCTTCATTTCGTCGACACAATGGCTTTCGAATTCACCAGACGCAAATCCGATGGACTTTTCCATATAGTCCATTTTAGAGAGCAAGGTGCGGACTAAAAAATACACCAGTATGGATGCGCTCAAGAAAGCGATTGTACGTGAATGGGCCAAAATACCACAAGCTCACATTCGTGCAGCATGCAACTCGTTTTTTGACCGTTTGAGGGCCATAGTCAAGGCAAAAGGTGGCCATATCGAGCTAAAGTGAGAGGATTCTAAATTTTTGATTATTTTCATACATTTTTGTCATTGGAATCAATAAAAATATTATCAAACTAAAAAATTATAGTCGTTTGAATAGGTAACACTTCGAGTGGGTAACCCGTATACCGAATTTCGTTGAAATCGGTATAGTAGTTCCTGAGATATGGTTTTTGGTCCATAAGTGGGCGAGGCCACGCCCACTTTCAATTTTTAAATAAGGCCTGGATGCAGTTTCCTTCTGCCATTTCTTCTGTAAAATTTAGTGTTTCTGACGTTTTTTCTTAGTCGGTTATCGCACTTTTAGTGATTTTCAACATAACCTATGTATAGGAGGTGGGCGTGGTTATTATCCGATTTCTTCCATTTTTGAACTGTATATGGAAATGCCTGAAGAAAACGACTCTGTAGAGTTTGGTTGACATAGCTATAGTAGTTTCCGAGATATGTACAAAAAACTTAGTAATGGGCGGGGCCACGCCCACTTTTCCAAAAAAATTACGTCCAGATATGCCCCTCCCTAATGCGATCCTTTGTGCCAAATTTTACTTTAATATCTTTATTTATAGCTTAGTTATGACACTTTATAGGTTTTCGGTTTCCGCCATTTTGTTGGCGTGGCAGTGGGCCGATTTTGCCCATCTTCGAACTTAACTTCTTATGAAGCCAAGAAATACGTGTACCAAGTTTCATCATGATATCTCAATTTTTACTCAAGTTACAGCTTGCACGGACGGACGGACAGACAGACATCCGGATTTCAACTCTACTCGTCACCCTGATCACTTTGGTATATATAACCCGATATCTGCTTCTTTTAGTTTTAGGACTTACAAACAACCGTTATGTGAACAAAACTATAATACTCTCCTTAGCAACTTTGTTGCGAGAGTATAAAAACGGTAGAATTACAGTAGATCCAGGAAAAATAGAAGCTATAGATAGGTACAAAACCCCTACAAATTTGAAAGACTTAAGATCTTTCTTGGGAATGACCTCATATTATAGAAAATTTATAAAAGGATTTGCATCCATAACGAAACCATTAACACTCTACCTACGAGGAGAGAATGGTAATATTTCAAAGAATAAAAGTAGCTCAGTACATGTAAAATTAGATGACGAAGCACTTAAAGCAGTTGAAACACTAAAAAATAAACTAAAAGAACAAATAGAATTATTCCAACCAGATTTTGGAAAAGGATTTGATTTGACTACATACTCAAGCAATCATGCGATTGGAGCTGTATTGTCACAAGGCAAGAAACCTATAGCATTCATTTCAAGTACATTTACGCGAACTGAACAAAATTACTCAAAAAACGAAAAACAAATGTTAGCAATCGTTTGGGCACTCAAGAAACTTGGGAATTATCTGTATGGTCTCACTAGAAATACTACTATTTACACCGATCATCAATCCCTAATTTTTCAATATTAGAGGACACCCCAAATTCAAAATTAAAACGATGGGAAAATTTTATAGAAGAATACGGAGCAAAAATTAAATATATTAAAGGATATTTACTCATACAAATATTCCCATTTTGTAATAAACTAATGACAGATAACGAGACTATATTTAATAGCATAGCAGCAAAAGCTCTATTTCAACGGCTACATATTGAACATTCAATGACCGCAGCAAACCATTCAAAATCGAACGCTAAGTTGAACGGCTGCTTTCAACCATTCTGGAAATTACTAGAATTCGCATTAAACAAAATAAATCAACCGCGACAGAAGAACTATTCAACGCAATCAAGGAATACAATAGGACAATACATTTCGTCACAAAAAGGAAAACTATCGAATTATTTTTTGAAAGGAGCAAGACTGAAGGAATAAAAGAACTGATCGAAAATAAGGAGTATATGCTACCATACCACAATAAAAAACGAACACAAAAGGAATATAAAACAGGACAAACAGTTTATGTAACGGAGGGGAAGATCGTACACAGGGACAACCTCAGAAGTAATGACGAAAACCTTTAATATTGGGACGATTAAACAAAAAGTTATATTGCAAGAATTATACAAGGAGTTATTTGACTTAACTACGACAATTAATTTCGCGAAGAGCGGAAATTTTTATTCAGCAGCAATAAATACGGACGAGATTGAAAGGATATCAGAAAAGGAACAAACTAGTATACCGGTTATTGACATACTCGAATATGCAGACACGCATGTAGGTAGATTAGACGACACTTTCATTGTAATTTATAAATATCCAGTCATTGAAAAGAAATGCACAACATACAAAGTAACTCCATTATCCTATCGTCAAGGCATTTTGGATATGAATAAAATCGTAAGTAAATGTGAAGATAAAATAATATTAACATCTAAATGTAAAAATAATTTAAGTAAATATATTTGTAAACAAGAACCTAATGACAATTGTACAATACCATTTGAAGAACACCCAATCAAGAATATGTTCATAACTATAGAAGTACTTGTAGTCCTAGGATTAAGTATATTTGTAATATTCAAACTATATACTTATAATTTATCAAAAAACTGTATATCTGAGAAACTACAACGCTACCATAGAACGTGTAGGAATGACTCATCTACTCAAGACTCAAGTATAGATCAGGAGATCTATTTTTCACAAGAGAGGGGAGAGTTAATACTTTAACCACAACCTTATGTTTCAGTAAACATTAAAGAAAAATCATAAAACAACTTTATCTTAGAACCATAGAAGCGCACTATCAGTACAACAAATAATAACAACCCAAATAGTTATTTACTAGTAAACAACCAGCATCTCAATAGTATGAGCAGCGATAAGCATAGCCTATATAAGCAACTGGAACAATGGCTTTGAGGTCACTTTATCATTATCGACTGCCGAGTAACAAGTTACCACTTGTACAGTTTAAGTGTAATATATTCAATATTGAAGTACATGTGTATACGGTGAAATATTATACAAATAAAGGATCAGTCAGAACCAATCTCATTGGCTGACTAAAAATTATATATTTATTTTATTCCTAACGAGTAAATAAATTAACTGCTTCAAACCGTAACTGCTTAAACCGTAAATATAAGGAGGTCATGAGAAGCATCCGGATTGCGGTGGTGCCCCGCAACTACCCGGCGGAGGCCCTGGGGTCTGAAGAGCAGACGACTCTTCCAGACTGCCTGGTAAACGCCCTATTCATGGGCGATGGATACACCGGCTCCTTTAATGGTATATACTTTAAGGGAGGTATGGAGCTGGTCGACTGCCTGGATGAGAAGTCAGGTGGTCTAACACGCTCTCGGTTCTTAGGCATAGGGTGTGAAGGCTGTTCAATAAAGCCAAGCGCACAGGTAACTGGGAAGAATACCAGCAGCACCTAACAATCTACAACAAGGACATTAGGCTTGCGAGGACAAATAGTTTTAGGAAATTCTGTGACAGCGTCTTCTCGACCCCAGAGGGAGCTCGGCTTAACAAGGCGTTGTCGAGAGGTAATACGGACACGGTATTATCCATAAAAAGACAGGACGGGACCTATACGACTAGCGCGGAGGAGAGAGCAGAAACACTCCTACAAGCGCACTTTCCGGAGACGATTCAGGTTGACCTAACTCCAGCATCGGTCACACGTAGTCCGGATCGCTTGGACTGGCTGACTGCAAAGAATCTGTTCACTGAAGATTCAGTCAGTTGGGCACTGGCCTCCTTTTCGAACTATAAGTCACCGGGAGTGGATGGCATCTTCCCAGCCCTTTTGCAGCAAGGATATGGTTATTCTCCTGCCACACCTGCTAGGGCTGATGAGAGACAGCCTGGCGATGTCGTATATCCCAGAGCCATGGAAAATCGCAAAAGTAATTTTCATCCCCTAAGTAGGGAGGAGAGACTACTCGTTAGCCAAATCATTCCGGCCTATAAGTCTCGCATCCTTCATGCTAAAGTGGATGGAGAAAGCAATAGATAACCACATCAGATCGGAAGCGTTGAAGATCGCACCCCTACATGCCAGACAGCACGCGTACAGAGTGGGTAGATCCACTATCACTGCTCTGTACCTACTCACGTCTGAGTTGCAAGATTCGCTGGATAATGGCGAGGTTGCGCCTTCCTAGACATTGAGGGTGCTTTTGATAACGCATTTCACACTAGCGTGAACAAGGCACTTGAGAGAAGGAACGTAACAGCTCCGGTATGCAGATGGATAAAAGCCCTACTGCGCCAAAGGGTAGCGGAAACAACGGTGGGGGAAAGCAAGATCCGTCTTGGCACCACAAGGGGCTGCCCGCAGGACTATTCCCTCTGTTATGGAGCTTGGTAGTAGATGAGCTTCTTGAGTTGCTCACCAGTAATGGAATCCGCTGTCAAGGGTACGTGGACGACATTCTCATAATGGCGCGAGGTAGATTTGACTCTCGAAGGGATGGTGCAACACGATAGGGTTAAACATCAACCCAACAAAAACTACCGGGATCCCTTTCACTAAGCGTAGATCTCTTCCGGGTTTGAGGTCCGTAACAATTGGAGGCATGGAGGTGGAGATGTCGAAGGAGGTCAAATTCCTTGGCCTCACTTTAGACTCATCCTTACGGTGGAGTAGGCATTTGGACTTAACGCTGTCCAAAGCAACTAAAGCACTTATGATATGCAGACGCCTGGCCGGCAGATCCTGAGGATGCAAGCCAAGTATCATTAGATGGCTGTACACTATGATTGTAAGGCCTATTGTCACCTATGGAGCGGTTGCCTGGCCCGCCAAGGCAGCGCAGTCTTCGGTGGTCCGGAGACTATCAAACCTGCAAAGGCGTGCCTGTGTCTGTGCTTCGGGGACAATGCGCACATGCCTCACGGTGGCACTGGAAGTCATACTGGAGCTTACACCGCTGCAACAGGTGATAAAACAAGTAACAAAACATACCATGCTGCTAATGTCAGCAGAGGGCTGCGGAAGAGGGAAGCTAATGTCCTCTCGACAGATGGAGGCACTAGCGGAAAGCACACCGCTGGCCCTCCTCCCAAAGGACGGCACCACGAAGAGGATAAATTTTAAAAAGAACTTCAGAGTTACTCTGGGCGGCAAGAGGGAGTGGAGTGATTCCATGCTGGAAATGCTGCTGGAAGACAGTACCATCCAGTGGTACACTGACGACTCAAAAACACCCGAAGGTCTTGGGGCAGGTATTGCGGGACCGCATACTAAGCTGTCCATACCAATGGGATGCTTCCCAAGTATCTTTCAGGCTGAAGTTTTTGCATAGAGGTCAACCTCCGCCGCAACTATCGCAACCAGCGCATCGCCATTCTCAGCGGTAGTCAAGCGGCACTAAAAGCGATCTCAGCATATGAGACCAAATCGCTTTTAGAAGAGGAATGCATAGAAAGGTTAAACCGCCTATCTTTGTGCAACCGGGTGCTCCTCATCTGGGTGCCATGGCATAAAGGAAGAGAAGGAAATGAGAGGGCCGAAGAACTGGCCCGCTCTGCGGCAGCGTCCAAGATGATGGGACCAGAACCATGCATAGCGGTGGGATCCTACACTCTTAAGGAGCTGCTCCGTACGGAGGAGAGAATGGAGAGAGAACGGCATTGGCAGCAGGTATGCGCCATGCCAAGCTGCTTCTAGGGGGCTACAGCCTCTCCAGGTTCAAAGAACTAATTAAACTCCCCTGTGACAAATTCCGCCTCCTCGTCGCGATCTACACAGGCCACTGCAAGCTCAGGAAGCACTTGTCCAACATGGGCATAGTCTTCTGCGCTAACTGCCGGTTCTGCGACCTGGAACAGGAAACACCAGCACCCCTAATTCTGGATTGTACAGCGGGCACAATTCCGATTTCTTTGGCGCCGCGATTTGAAGGTACCGTTGGAAAGAGGAAGTCCTCCTGATTAAAAAATATACAGGGGTATAGGTACCGCAAACGCTTAGTTTACGAGATATTTCGACCTTAAAGTTCAAAAATTCCCAAATTCCAAACATTTCAACATGCTATTTTACCACATTAAACACACTTTACTCAAATTTTTCAATTCAAATTAATTAAATTAAACTATAAACTTATAAATAAATCCACATTTTACACTTTTAAGTCTTTTTACCGAAGAAATCTTTATTTTAAAAATTACATTTTACACTCGTAGTGAACATCATGTGTGCTAAAAATTACGACGAAATGGAGCGCTGCCATGTGATAATATGGAAATTCGCTGAAATGCCTTTTTTCCCAAAAATTCCTCTATCCATTCATGTGGATATGTTCTTTATTTAATTTAATAAAGAAATAAGTAATATTATATAGTAATATTATATAATAATATTATATATATTGTCACCTATTATATGTACAAAACAACGTATTATCAAGAATAAATGGAAAGCGCTGACAGATATAATAACCAAAATTTAACTTGTTTATAACGTTTGGTTAGTGCAAGATAACCAAAAAATATAACCACTTCATAACGAAACTCAATATATTTTTTATTTTAACGCAGAAAGGAGTACTACGCGAAAGTACTTCAGTCACCCCGGGTATTCGCTCGACCAGGGTTATTTTTTTAAAGCGCGACCTAAGGCCGCCAACGCAGAAAGGAATACTACGCGAAAGTACTTCAGTCACATAAATCGCATATAACACATATACATATGTAGAGAGTATTTTTTTTATAGTTAATATAAAAAAAAAGAATCACGCGAAAAACAAAGAAAAATTGTTAAAAATCCTACATATTTACTGTTTAAGATGTGGCAGGCCTTGTTTTCCTCATAATTGTAAACAATCTAACCTTTTCAACGATGAGTGTGCTAAGTGATCTTTAAATTAATAAATTTAGGTAAAATATAGCAAAATAAAAGTGAAATGTGAACTTATTGCAATGTTTAGAGTCTATATTTAAATATACGGAGTGAAAAACGTGAAAAAGTTTAGTGAAACATAGAGAAATACCATGTGTTATTAGAGCAAATTTTTGAACTTTTAATCGTGAATATTTTAAAAAATAAGTTATTTTTATAATATTTTTGGATATTTCTTCTCTGGAGAAGCTCCCCTATCCGCACATACCCCATTTATACGGAAATTCGGTTATTAACCCCTTCGCCAAAGTAATCGGAATCGTGCCGAAAAAAGAATCACGCGAAAAAGCAAACAAAGAAAAATGGTTTAAAATTTTACATATTTGCTGTTTAAGATGTGGCAAGGGGGAATGTTTAGTTTAGTATCTCATTTTGAAGAGGTTTTGCGCAAAGGGGGAGGGGGCTGGGGGCTTGCTACCCCCCTCATTTGAAAGGTAATGAATGGAGCTTTTGAATAATTGCACCCTTCCCCCCCTAGGACCACGGGGGGCAGCCTCCTGAAAATGGTGTAAAATCGCAGTTTTTCCATACAATTTTCACTAATTATTATAAAATGTATCTATTTTTACGCATACGCGTTTATTATTTTTATTATTTCAATGAATTAAAGTGGAAATCCACTTTATTTAAATAATAAAAACACTGAAAATTAAAAATTGTATATGTATCGGTAATACCAAGATAACCCAACCAACCATTTATACAAATCGCGCGATTTTTTATTCCAAATTTTCGTTATATGGACGTATTTTGTTAATACTTTCAACCTTCGATCCGAAACGAGTCCTATGTAAAGTAACCCAAATGTATATAAGACCTACCATTTTGATTCCTTGGGTTATTACTGTCTTCCTTTTGTGCTTATTTTCTTCGTCGTTTGACAGTTCAAATTCAGTAATTTTGCTTACATTTAAAGGAACAGTATAACACGTAATTTAAAGCTGTTTTATTTATTAAATTGTACATAAAATTGCAACTTAAAATTCATAATTTATCATTAATTCAATTAAATATATTTCAAAGAATGTATGTGTGTTAAATTGGTTAAATTTTTTGCAAGCAGTGCAACAAAAACTTCAAAAGAAGAGAGCCATTGTTTGAGCAAATGTGAAAATGTGCGTTTTTTGCTTGCTTATATCTAAAAAACCAATTAACATTTAACAATAAATTTACATTTGAACCAAAGTTTAATTCATTGGCTATCCGTGCTATATAAATTTAAAAAAAATCGTGCATGCATTTAAGAGGAATAAGCAATGAAAATGAGATACTAAAGTAAACCCAACCCGTGGCAAGGCTTGTTTTCCTCATAATTGTAAAAAATCTAACCTTTTCAACGATGAGTGTGCTAAGTGATTTTTAAAGTAATAAATTTAGGTAAAATATACCAAAATAAAAGTGAAATGTGAACTTATTTCAATGTTTAGAGTGTATATTTAAATATATAGAGGGAAAAACGTGAAAAAATTTAGTAAAACATAGAGAAATACCATGTGTTATCAGTGCAAATTTTTGAACTTTTAATCGTGAATATTTTAAAAAATAAAAGTTATTTTTATATTATTTTTGGATATTTCTTCTCTGGAGAAGCTCCCCTATCCGCACATACCCCATTTATACGGAAATTCGGTTTTTTTTACCCCTCCGCCAAAGTAATCGGAATCGTGCCGTTTAATTTTTGAACATTAAATGCAAATATCTCAATAACCATAAGTCAGCGGCAACTATAGGCAGAAATTTTATTGATATGGAGGTCATCCTCTATCCATACATACCCACGCTATTCTTTTACGCGAGCTTTTTAAAGCTGACCGCTAAAGAACTGCCTCTATCCGTACATACCTATTTGAACTCGGAATTCGGAGTGTGTTATTTTGAACTCCAAGCAACATACCGACTTTAACTCCGGAATCAGGTGATTCAAAAAATTGTTCAATTACATAACGTGGATTGCTGGAAAACTTGATTCTACTTAAAAAATGTCTTACAGTCCTACCATGCTTTGGTTAGAATTTTTGATTTGATTCCCAGCATTAATTGCAAATTGCAGCTTTTGTGGAAATGATACAACCTATTATTATTCAATCACGCTTAAACAGTACTATCAGGATATAATAAGCTTTATTTTACAAGAACTCACATTTGTTATAGAAACTTGTATATCGAAAGGTATTTGTCGTCACTTTCTTGCTTGGAGCTAAAATATTTCTAAGTAAATGGTTATACATACTAGTTACACTTTTACCAAAAACTCCAACCATTTTTGCTGATAATCTATAAAACTAAACAATTTGAGGAGAATGAAATATATCGATATCATTCACCCATTTGTGGGAATTACCCGGCCTTTACGCCGCGTTTCAACAGGCAATTTATAGTACTGACCAGATATGAAGGGATTGGGGATGCTCGACCAAGCAAATAACTGCGGCAATATTGCAACCCTGATGTTTTTTTGCAAATACTCAGCTGATACTTAAACAAATATTTTGCAAATATTTTGCGCGGCGTGCAGGTGCATTGAAGAAGTTTAAGAAGTCTTAAAAATTAATTTTAATCAATTTAACAGTGGATAACTTGGTGGATAGTAATTGTAGTTTGCTCCTTCAATACAAAAAAGCAAGGAAACAAAGTTTTTTGCGTAAAAAAGTGGCTTATGACTGAAATTTTAAAGAAGAGGACAAGAGTGAAATCGCAAAATTTCTTTAAAACAATTCGATTTTTTCCTCCAGATATATATATTTATCACATAATATGATGCTTTGCAATATTGCCGCAGTGATTGAGACTCGAACATCCCCATTCTCAACTTGTTCCAGTACCAGAGAGTCCCAAAAGTAATATTTTTGATATCATTTTCCATTATACCTAGATCGGACAAAATAGTACAACATAAAAGTTGACTACAAGTAGTTTCGCAGAAATCTATTCATATTCTACTTCTGGTAACAAATCCAGAAAAAAATAATTCACGCCATTTTATATTTAATTTGCAGGGATAGTTAGTAATGCCACAATTCTGATTTCTTTAGCTCTGCGATCTGAAAGTACCGTTGGAAAGAGGAAGTCCTCCCGATTAAAAAATATATACAAATACAAGTAGGTACTGCAAACGCTTAGTTAACGATATATTCGACTTTAAAGTAGAAAAATTAACAAAATTCGAACATTTCAACAAACTATTTCACTACATTTAACCCACTTTATGCACATTTTTCACTACTAATTCATTTAATTAAACTGTAAATATTCAAACAAATTCACAATTTACACATTTTGCAGGTTTTATATATAAGAAATTTATAATTTTAAAATCACCTTTTACACTCGTAGTGAGCATCATTTAAGTGCTGAACACAATGCTCGCGACACGACATGGCAGCATGACAGTGAACTGAAAATGGCGTTATGACAAGTATGATAGAGAAAGAGATTACGCAATGCGCATGTTTGCTTTCAGTCAGCTGTTCTTGCTGACGTCACGATTGACTTATTATTCGCCCGCGCTTTTGAAAGTGAATTCGATTGTGTTTTCAAGTGTTGTATTAATTGTGAAATTTTATATTTTTTAAAATGCGTTGCCCAGTGTTCGGGTGTAATAATAATAATGGTAAAAATTGTGCTACAAAATGGAGATTTTTTTATTTTATTTTTTCCCTAAAGATAAAGCAGTAGTAAAACAATGGATAATTTTTGTCGTCGTACGGACAAAATTAATGCAACTTGCAGTTTAACCGTCCGGTCAATGACTGGGTACCCGGGTATCCATTCCAATCTACGTGCCAATTTTTCTTAACTCCTCCTCAAAAAAATTTTATGGCCGCCTGGATCCCCAAAATTAAAGTTATTTGACACCCATTTTCCGTCAAAATTTTTTAGAATCAACTATTTATTAAAAGTTATTAACTATCAAACTTGATACCCCCTCCGTTCAATAACCAGGTAACCGCTGAGATTTATATATATAAATGACGGGTTTACACATACTTAAGAGATTATTTATCAAAGTATTCAGATAATTATATTTTTAAATTAATAATAGACAATATAGTTTACAATTTCTTTTATTTTAACAATAATTCTTGTTATAAACAAGAACAAAAATAGTTAGAAAGAACAAAATAACTCCGTTTTTATTTATTTTAGTAATATTTTTTTCTATTTTTTTACTATTTGTTTATTTATATTGTTTTATTTATTATGATACAGTGCTATATAAGAATTAAAGTATATTAAATTATTCTGTACATCTTTCACATGTCGTGGTTGTAATACAGTGTTCATCACAAATAGGTTTCTCACATACTGAAAATATTTTTCTAGTTGTGTGACGTTTTTTGAATTCACTTTGAAGACATTCGTAGCTTACACCAGTAATCTTTTTCCTTCCAGTTGAATCGCGAAGAAGAGATTCAATCGCCACTTTCGTTGAGAAACGCCTCATAATTTTTTCATTTTTGAACAAGCATTTTATGATTCTCATAATACAGAATATATGCTGTAAGGCAGGCAATATTGAGAATATTGTAAAAAATGCTAGAAGCCATCGTTGAGTTGATCTTTTTGTAGTATATCTACCAAGCATTTTATCCATCGTCTCTACTCCAGCTTGGACCAGTTATAAAACTCGTTGATTTCGGGTTTTTCTTTTCACTATCACTAATTTTTGCTTCGTGATGCATTGATGATAGCACAATTACTACCTTGTTTTTTTTTTTTTTTTGGCACATAACTACATAGGGTTACTTTTTCATGAAAGCCAAACACAGTGGATAATTCTTCTCGAGTTTTTGAAACAGCCATTGCTGGTGGAATGTATGCTTTATTTTTCTTCAGAGTAAGAACAATCGTCAAGTTCCAAGATAGTAAAAATTTTGATAATGGAAGAGTTGTAAAGAAATTATCCATAATGTTTATACCGGATCCTTTGTATGGTGCCACCAAGTCTTTAACAACTCTTTCACCAACATTTTTCTCACGACCATCTTTCGATTTCCCAGTGTAAAGCTGTCCAAAAAGTGGATACGAATTTTCAGCATCAAATATCCACCATACTTTAATTCCATATTTATCAGACGTTGATGGAATGTATTGAGTGAATCTAGTTCGACCTCGGTATGGATAATGTTGCTCGTCGATTGTTTGGTATTCTGCTGGTTTATAATGTTTTGCTAAATTACTATTTAACATTGTCCAAATGTCTCGTATTGGAGTAGCTTTATCACTTTCTAAGCGCTGAGCTCTAGTATTGACATCGTCAAATCGAATAAAAGGAATAATATTCCAGAAGCGATTGATACTCATTGCTGCGCAATATAATGGATACAGCTGCATTGTCAGTATTTGAATTATTTGCGCCAGAAGTTATCAAAATAGCCAAAAATGCATAAAATTCCAGCAGCTCGAGATTTTTCCACTCCAAATGTTTTTTTTTCTGGATTTTTTTCATTATATGCTATTTACGTTGAGATTGCCTTTTTATTAGTATGGTGTATAATGATAATATTTATTTTGTATATTTTTTTCACTTATCTCGGTATACTTTCTACGCTGTTCACTACGCTTGTAGAATTCCAACTGAACACGTTTCTTTCTTTTCAGCCGACATGGAAAGGGGAGGGGGACGGCTTAGGTACCTAAATATCCCTTGACCTTGGCACTCCGCTTTCGTTATTTCTACGAGAACTATAGACTATGTCCCCATATATAGTTATTTCCTATGCCATGTAGCCAAAATTTTTTCAGTATACTAACGACTTCTACATCTGCTCCACCTGGGTACCCGGGTACCCGGTCATTGAACGAATGGTGAAAGTTTGGTCATTGACCGGACGGTTAAAACGGATAATTATAGCATTTTGATTACAATAATTTTACTTTTATAACCAAACACTCTTGCATGTTTAAGTTGGCGGAATCCAACTAAGTTAATGCCTAGCGCTTTTCCCACGTTAACCACTGCTCCTGCAGAGGCTAATGAACGGCAAAAAAGGTTCCAAAAAAGAGATGTTAACAATAATGTTGAAGAATACCGCCCTTGTTGAAGTAATTCAAG
Source organism: Bactrocera tryoni (assembly GCF_016617805.1). Taxonomy (NCBI): domain Eukaryota; kingdom Metazoa; phylum Arthropoda; class Insecta; order Diptera; family Tephritidae; genus Bactrocera; species Bactrocera tryoni. The sequence goes on from NW_024395977.1 coordinate 20,264,934, forward strand.
AAGACGAGGTTGGAGAGGCACCTTAAACTGCAGGAGAGGAGGTCATCGATGAGATAGACGAGAAAATACTGCATTTGGAAACAGAAATGTTAGTCCGAATTGATATTGATGAAGTATTTTTTTCTTACATAAGTTTCTGTATTTCTTATTCTTTTTAGACAAAGGCTGAATAGTGTTGTTAGAACTTTGAATAAGTGCATAAACGAGCAGTCATCAGCAGTGTGACCATTTTAGCATTTTTGCAGCTAAATTTAGCTTTTTTTTTTGTATTTAGCCGCAAAATTTTCATTTAGCATTTAGCATTTTTCTTAGCTTTTTGCGATTATTAGTTAAGCATTTTTTAGCATTATTCTATTACCAACGATCTCATACAAAAATGTGATAAAAACATGTATGATAATGATATTTCGACCGACTCTTCGGAAGTTGAGGAACAATATTCATTTGATAATGTATTTAGTTTATAATTAAAATGTATCATTTGTAAACAAATGATATTAAAAAATGTACTGAAATGCTATTAAATAGCGATTTAAATGTTTATGTTATTTTTTTTTTATATAAATATACATATACATATCGTCACCTGAAATGCAAAATAACGTAACAACATTTTCGGAAATTTACAGTGGCATGAATGAAACACGAAATAAAATGGAACATGAGTGAAACAAAATTTTGATATTGGTTAAAACTAGTTTATATTTGATCGAACCAGAAAATGTTGAACATATGTAATATTATGTAAGTATCTTGAAGTAGTGAAGCGTAATCTATAAGACATTCAATTTCGAATTTTTTGATGATACGTTATTTTGCATTTCAGGTGACGATATGTATGTATCTACAAACCAATGTGATATTGAATTGAATGATCACTTTTTCTTTTATGTTTGTAAGACTCTTTATGATTCTTTTTTATTCAATAAATAGTTTTTTTTTTGTTGTTTGCCATGGCTCAACAATACATGGTTGAATTACTACATGACATTGTTTTATTCTAATGAAATATATTTCTAAGGCAACATTGAATACAAAATTTTTAAAAAATTAACGCTTTATAGTGATCATTTTATGTAAAAAACGTTTTTATATTAAGCATTATTTTTTGGCATTTTAATATTTTTTTAGCATTTTTTAGCATTATTTTAATGCTGATTTAGCTGCAACACTTTTTTAGATCTGGTCACACTGGTCACCAGGAATTAAACGCCTTATACCATGTTCAGACCGAAAATTTAAAAGATTAGATTATATTTAAGCATTTTATAACCCAACAGTGTTCTCACTGCCGTTAGAAAGATCAAAAAACAGCTGTTATTGTCATTCAAGAATTCACATCGCTTAATATTTATCAAAGGAAAAGATTGTCACATAGTATTTTGAAATAAAAAGACGGCTTTTTTTTAATTTTCAATATAAAGAAATAGTGGATGCATTTTTTCATTTGTTAAGTCGATTTTCAGATGAAATTAGATTCATTGCTTTAAAAAAAAATTGTTTGTTTACATTTTTTTCCCTTTGTAGTGTCTAAATCAGCTGTGATAATGTAACAGATTTCCAGTGCTGAAAAGTAGATTGCGCAAAATCAGAGTCGCCCAGAGAGATTTAGCGTGGATAAGTTTCAAATCATTTCAATGAAGTGATTTGGAACTGTCATTTTTGTATGGCGAATTCTTGATAAATTTTTAAGGTTTGTGGGATAATCCATTCAACAGCCGAAGTTGTGTGATTAAGTGTCGGTCTGAACATGGTATTAGGATTTCCATTAAAACCTCGGAATTCGACAGAAATAATTTGGAGCAAAAACTTAGCTACATTTTCACCAACGGCCAGGTAAGTGCCAAAAAAAAATATTATAAATTATATTATACCCTCTGCGAATGGTAGGCACCTTGCCGCGGTGCAGGGGCTTCGGCGCAAGGCATACTCGGTATCCCCCAGCCGGTGTGGGTGGTGCTGAAGGGCACTGCTCAGGCAGAATGTCGGGCACCGCATGCGTGCGTCAACCAAGAGCTACCACCTCCTAATCCAGGGTGTTATGCGACTCCCGGGCCCATTGGATGATTTGCAGCCAGGAGGTAAATTCGGCTGTATTCGAACGGAGCCTCCCCAACACCGGGCCGAATTGGGGAGTAACTGTGGCCTTACCGCTTCAAGGGGCTCTGGCGTGGCGGACCTCCTAGTTCCCCATAATAATAGTAGACCCGACAGCTCACCCTGCTGAGCCAAGGGTCGTAAGACAAGGATGAACGAAAATAACAAAACCACAACAAACAACCCAACTACAAGGCAACGATCCAGGACAACGACCACGGACAAAGAGAAGGTAAGCAGCGTAGGCAAAGAGGGTCAGGGAGCTAAGCGGAAGGAGCGGGCGCTTTTTGAGGAGCATGCGAGAGAGGATGATGACGACATGCCCTCATGCAGCGGCTCTCGCCTGGCGAGAGTGCCCTCTGCCGCCGCAGCAGCTACGACCGCCGCCAAGACCCCCTTAAGTAGGCCCAGCTGTTCAGACTCGGGGGAGTCGCACCGGCCAGCGACCGGTGGCGCTCGTAGCAGGAGGAGGAGGCGCAGAAGAGGTGGGCAACGCCCTCTCCCAGCAGCTGGAAAACCCGGCGGGTGTGACGACCCGCACAGGAAGGGTATGAGTGGTGCCAGCATGAAGTGGTACCTGCGCTATCTCCGGGACGGGAAGACTCCCGAGGAGGCAGAAGCTATGGCAAGAGGACGGAAGGAAGGGAGCAATGCATCCCCAGTTAAGAAGCGCAACAGGGACCGCAAGGCGTGGCGACGGAAGGGCGGCGCCCACGGACACCCACGCCCAAACAGCGAAGCGGAAGAGCGGCCAGCTCACGCCGCAGGAGCCCCCCAGAAAACACCCGAGGAGGCAGAAGCTATGGCAAGAGGACGGAAGGAAGGGAGCAATGCATCCCCAGTTAAGAAGCGCAACAGGGACCGCAAGGCGTGGCGACGGAAGGGCGGCGCCCACGGACACCCACGCCCAAACAGCGAAGCGGAAGAGCGGCCAGCTCACGCCGCAGGAGCCCCCCAGTTCCAAAAGGATGAAGGGCGGCAGCACCAGGAAAGCCGGTAGTCAACCATCCGTACCAGCTCCACACCGAGAGGAGGAGGGGGGGGGGCGCAGATATGCGGATACTGTTAAAGTCATCCGCATGGCTGTACTTTCTCAAAACTACCCGGCGCGGTTGCTCGGATCGGAGGAACTTAACGCGCTCCAGGACATCATAATGGATGAGGTTTTCAGAGGAGACGACTACGCGGCGTCCTTCCTTGGGGTTGACTTCAAGGGAGGTATGATACAGATTGGCTGTAAGGACGAGAGATCCGCCAACTGGCTGCGGGTGTTCGCCCCAAAGCTGGAAAAAAGGCGGAGGACGTGCCAATCATGCACAGCATGACTATGTTCTCCCCCCAGTGCGGCGACAAGCCATACGAGTTCGCCCTAGGGTTGGTGAAGAACCAAAACCTGGGCCTCAGTATCGCAGCCTGGCGTGTCGTCAGCAGCGAGCTAGAGAAGCTAGGGGATATCAACGGTTGGAGATTGTACTTGTACATAGACGATGAGTCGTACAAGTACGTCCGAGCAGCTGGCTTCCGCCTGTATTACAGGAGCAACACGGTGGTAATGCGGCCTCACAAGCCGGCAGCCATCGGGAGCAAGGGAGCTGACAAGGCTGCGGCTCAGGAGAGCGGGGGCACCGCAAAACAGGCAGCGACTGTAGCAGCCCCGGAAGCAGAAAGCATGCAGGTAGATGAGGTTGCGAGTAAGCCCAGCGTGAGCAGGGATGAGCGGGCTATGCCTGCGGCAACCCCAGATAATCCGGATGTCAGTTTCTGCGGCCAAGGAGCAAAGCTACCCTCCACGCAGGAACTCCTTGAGGGGCTAGGAGACCCACTGGATGGCAGTGCGGTTGACGGCGGGGACGAGGATTTGCTCCTCCTCGAACCACTACTGTAGTGACCGTCAACACGGAAATTGCCCAGGTGAACCTGCATCACGCGGCGGCAGCGTCAGCTGTCATAGCGGATAAACTGGGTATCCTGCTGATCCAAGAGCCTTGGGTCCATAGAGGAGAGGTTAAAGGCCTCAAGTTGGAGTGCAACAAGGTAATCTGGGATCTCTCTACCGAGAGACCTAGAGCTTGCATAGTGGTCAGGAATAACATTGAATTCTTCTGTATTTCAGAGTTCCCGACGCAGGATCTGGTGGCGGTGCAAGCCAAGGACTTCGAAGGCAGGGACTCCGTACTGGCTTCAGCCTATTTTCCGGGGGAGGCATCCACGGCACCCCCGGTAGTGGTGGAAAAGCTGGTGGAGCATTGCCGAAGACACAGGCTTCCCCTCATCATTGGCTGTGATGCGAACGCCCACCACCTAGAATGGGGCAGTACAAATTGCAACACAAGAGGTGAGTCTCTTTTAGAGTACATATTAGGTAATAGCTTAGCGATAGAGAATGTAGGGTGTGAGCCCACATTCATAACTATAGGCAGGAGGGAGGTGCTGGACATCACCTTGAGCAATGAGCACGCAAACGGATTGGTCTCACAATGGAGAGTCTCAACGGAGCCCTCTTTGTCAGACCACAGGATTGTAAGGTTCAGGCAAAAGGTAGAGGTCAGACAACTTCCCGCCAGACGCAACTCTCGGAAGGCGAACTGGGATACCTTCCGAGAGATACTAAGCGAGGAATTAAGCAAGAGGGGGCAGACTGATAGAAGCGTTTCAGCCCCAGAAATTGAGAGTAGGCTAACGGAGCTGAACGGGGCTGTTATCAATGCCTATCATGGCAAGAGTGCCCACAGACAGTCGAAACTGTACCTGGTGGTCAAAGAAACTGGCAGACTTTCGGAAAAAAGTACGGAGCCTATTTAACAAGGCGAAACGTACGGGGGTCTGGGAAGAATATAGAAGCTACCTCACCTTATATAATAAGGAGATTAGGTCTGTAAAGCAGGCAAGCTTCAGAAGATTCTGCGAAAATGTCTCCTCCAAACCAGAAGCGGCTCGGCTGCATAAAGCTCTGGCTAGAGGTACAACTGACGTAGTAATAGCTATAAAAAGAGGTGACGGGACTTTTACGACCAGCGCAGAAAACAGAGCTACGGAGCTTGTGCGGGCGCACTTCCCGGGGACTAATCGGGAAGACCAGTGTCTACCCGTGATCGAACACAGGCCATCCCGCGAGGATTGGAGGATAGCCAAGCAGTTGTATACGGCGGACTCGATCAGGTGTGCAATGGCCTCGTTTGAGAGATTCAAGTCTCCGGGACTGGATGGCATCTTTCCAGCGCTGTTACAGCAGGGGGAGCAGTTTTTACTGCCATACCTGGTTCGGCTGCTGCGAGAGAGCCTCGCAATGGCGTATATCCCTGAAGTATGGAGGACAGCGAAGGTGATCTTCATACCCAAAGTAGGAAGGAAAGATTACTCATTGGCGAAATCGTTCAGGCCAATCAGTCTGACTTCTTTCCTGCTAAAAACCATGGAGAAGGTCGTGGACCATGACATAAGGTCGAAAGCGCTGGAGAGGGCACCCCTGCATGCGGCTCAGCATGCGTACAGAGCGGGCAGATCTACCAGTACTGCTCTGTACCAGCTAACCCCTGAGATAGAGAGTTCTCTGGAGAACGGGGAGGTGATGCTTTGCGCTTTCTTGGACATCGTAGGTGCCTTTGACAACACGTCTCACAGGAGTGTTGCCAGAGCACTGGAGAATAGAAATGTGGCAGCACCGGTGCGTAGATGGATAGAAGCTGTACTACGCACCAGAATTGCTGAGACCACAGTGGGAGATAAAAGTATTCGTCTCGGCACAACAAGGGGCTGTCCACAAGGGGGTGTGTTATCACCTCTGCTGTGGAGTCTTGTCGTAGACGACCTGTTAGCAATGCTAACGGACAATGGGATCCGTTGCCAAGGGTATGCGGACGATATTGTTATTATAGCCAAAGGCAAATATGAGGACACTCTCTGCGACATGATACAAAGAGGTCTAAACCTGGCAAAGGGGTGGTGCTGGGGGCACGTGGACCTGACCTTGGTCAAAGCAACAAAGGCATGAATGGTGTGCAATCGGCTGGCGGGTAAGTCCTGGGGCTGTAAGCCAAGGATTGTTAGGTAGTTGTACACCATGATAGTGCGACCGATAATCACGTACGGGGCAGTAGCCTGGGCCTCAATAGCGTCGCAGACTTCGGTAGGAATTAAATTAACGAAGCTGCAGCAGCTAGCATGCGTCTGCATGACGGGCGCAATGCGCACCTGCCCAACGGCAGCTATGGAGGCCCTGTTTGAACTCACACCGCTTCACTTAGTTATCGGCAAGGTAGCCAAGAGCACGCTTCTGAAAATAACGGCAGAAGGGTTTGGCAAAGGAAAGCTAATCTCGTCCCAGAGGATGGAAAAGATAAGTGGCAATATACCAATCGCCCTCCTCCCGAAGAACAGCACTACCAAAACGGTTAACTTCACTAAGAAGTTTAAGGTCACACTCGAAAGCAAGGATGGGTGGAACAACTCCACCCTTGAACTACTGCTGAGGAACAGCACTTTGAGGTGGTACACCGACGGCTCAAAAATGTCGGAGGGAATTGGTGCAGGGATCGCGGGTCCACGCACCAAGATCTCCATACCTATGGGGGAGTTTCGGAGCATTTTCCAGGCGGAAGTCTTTGCCATAAGTCGGTGCATAGAGATATACCTCCATCGCAAATATCGCAATGAGCGGATAGCCATACTTGGCGATAGTATGCGAAAGCGATCTCCTCCTACGAGATCAGGTCGCTGCTAGTGCAGGAGTGCAGAGAAAGGTTGAACAAACTTGCGGAAAGAAACCAGGTGCACCTAATTTTGGTGCCAGGTCGCAAAGGAATAGCCGGTAACGAACTGGCAGATGAGCTCGCTCGCTCCGCAGCCTCCACCAAAATGGTAGGCCCTGAACCCTTTACAGGGGTGGGTCCCCGTACCATAAAGGAGCTACTTCGCAAAGAAGAGGGAGTGGGCAGAAAGATGTATTGGCAACGAACTCATGGCATGCGGCATGCCAGGTTGCTAATGGGAGGGTACAACATGAGCAGGTTCAAAGTTGTAATCAACCTCCCCAGAAATAAGCTTAGGCTCTTGGTCGCATTTTATACTGGCCACTGCAAGTTAAATAGGCATTTATATAACATGGGCCTATCTTCTTGCACTAATTGCCGGTTTTGCTACATGGAGCCTGAAACACCGGAACACCTGCTGATCGACTGCACAGCTGTCTGCAGACGCAGGATTAAGGCCCTCGGATCCATGTTTCCGGACAGGGATTGCATCGTCTCACTAGCACCCAGTAGAATGTTGGATTTCATCGATGCGCTGGGGCTAAGTGAGTCCATGTGATTTAGGAGAGGGCACAGTGCATTCCTCATAAATAAATCTAATCTAATCTAATCTATATTATAAACCTAAAACTACAGAAAACATTCTTTTATAAAAATGTATTCAAGTTAACAAATGCAAATATGTACTAACATACAAACTAAGTTTTTGCACTGTTTCTTATTTTAATTATAATAATAATCTTAACAAAGAATTTATCCCATTTATTTATACGCATGTATGAGTAACATATCTATCTCACGTACATACATATTTAACAGTAATCATCCAGGCGTTCTCACATTTCGTCTCTTATACTAAGAGATAGGAGCTCGAAGCGTGGGTGACGACATGAAAAATTAGTCTCAGTCAATCACTTTTGGTTTGTCATTCGAAGTGTAATAAAGCTAATTGTTCAAAGTACAACTAAACTTCGTTTTAATCTTTCTGGCGCAGTCGGTAGGATCTGTGAAAAAGATCCTAATAAAAAACGAACCTACATTCTCTGTGAAAAAGTGAAAATTCTTATTCCTATTTTTAAATATCCGTGCTGAAAAAGTATATTATAAACTTTGTTGAATGAACTGCCTACTATCAAAATAAATAGTACTGAATATTAAAAAAAAGCAAAAAACAAAAAACAAAAAAAAAAAAACCATTTGTACACTCGCGTCGAAAACGACCTTCATTTAATCTTCAACGTGATCTTTCCTTGCTAATTTGACTTCGGTGTGATTTTGAATTGACCTTCACAAAGAAAGTACATGAATTAAAAACAAACAACGAAATAATAACTAAAGCAACAACATTTACCATATCCACATTGTCCTTCAATTAACCTTTTCCTGCTGTGGTGAATAATTTTAGTGTAACTCTACCACAAAGCGCAACAACAAACAGTGAAGAGACAAATTCTAACTCTACAAGAAGGGCAATATAAAAGAGTAATTGATACGTAGATCACAAAAGGTGAAATGCACATAACATAAAATACGCAGCAACAAAATAAGTAGATGGACATTAATACAGAACTACAGTATTTGAGTGAAAACTTTCAAACATTGAGCATAAACTCTACAATCAATATGGCTGAGGAACAACGAAGAAGAGAACTCGTGCTGCAGAACATTAAATTAATTCAGGCCTTTGACGGCATTAGCAATTATTTGGCGCTTTACATCGACATCATTGATTCGATAATACCTCCAGTATTACCATCGTTACCAGAACAACGAGCATTTTATTTTAATAGCGTTTTACGCACTTTGCGAGGACCAGCGTTAGACGTCGTAAGAAGAGAGCAACCGGTTGACTGGGCAACACTGCGGCAACTTCTAATTGACGAGTTTGGTGTGCACACTCCAATATCAACACTTATACTGCAAGTTAGTAACATTAGGTTTAAGCACAGCGTGAGAATTTTATGTGAAGAAATAAATAACGAAATTTGTAAAATTAAAGATTGTATTAAATTAAAAACTGCAAGTAGCTCTACCAAAGAATTTCTGAACAATGAACTAGAACAAATTAGTATGAAAACTCTTAAACGAGAATTACCAAACTACTTAACAGCATTAATTAATGCAAACTTAGCCACAGACATTAAATCCGCAATTAAAATTTTAAAAGAAAATGGTGATTTTGATGATGACAGAAACATAAATAAGAATAAACAAAATAGAAGAAATAATACACTTATAAATAACCGAGCCCCTAATTATTCAAATAAAAATAGCTTTTATCGAAACGAATTTGAATACTTTTCCCAACCAGATAGAAACCATTTAGGGCAGACTTTAAATACAAATAACTATTACACGGGAGGGGTCCCATTAGGCAACAATGATTTTAGTAAAATGCAATCCAGACAGATTGATCGCGTTCAACCTCTTCAGCCAACGAATTTCAGTTCTCCGTTTAACATAAGCAACAACCGTAATACTACCAATTTATGCAATAACCTGCAGACAAATTCATTTCAGGCATCAAAAAAAGATACGACAAATTCAAATCAGTCCAGAATTCGTAGATATGGACGACCTGAGCCAATGGAACAAGATTTTTCAAATTTTCAATTAGAAGCCTCGGAACATTACCCACCATTAGATTAACAATAAACAACAAACAGATACGGACTCATCAGTTAGCCTAATTAGACCGTTTGTACTTAGTAATGAAGCTATTCAAGTTAAACCAATCGTTTTAAAAACAGCAACAGGAAAAGTTTTGTTAGACAAAGTACAAGAAGTCGTTACCTTTGGAAACCAGAATTTAAAACTTTTTGAGTTTGACTTTTCTAATAACTATGAAGGGCTTTTAGGATTTGATATATTAAAAAAACTTAACTCAAAGATAAATTTAGAAAATAACACTATTATCTTAAACGACCAGATGTATAACTTCTTAGAAATGAAAAATTCAGATCAAAATTTCGATAATTTACTGAATATTAGCAGTGACGAAGAAGACGGTAATAATTTTAGACTAGACCATTTAAACTGTGAAGAATACAAAAAGCTTAATGAATTACTAAGAAAATTTAAAAATATTTTTTATAAGGAAGGAGAGCAACTCACTTTTACACACAAAATAAAACATAAAGTAAAACCCATACATGAAGACCCAATTTATGTATGTTAAATCCTACAGATACCCAGGAGTTCACAAAGCCGAAGTGAATAGCCAGATAACAGAAATGCTCAGGCAAAAAATTATTTGCCATAGCGACTCTCCATATTCCGCACCTCTCTGGGTTGTACCAAAAAAAAAGGATTCATCTGGAAGAGAGAAATGGAGAATAGTGTTTGACTTTCGAAAACTAAATACGATAACTGTAGATGATAGGTATCCTATTCCCAACATGGACGAAATTTTGGATAAATTAGGTAAATGTATGTATTTCTCTACAATAGATTTGGCACAGGGATTCCACCAAATCGAAATGGACCCTGCGGACAGAAAAAAGACCGTATTTTCCACCCAGAGTGGACACTATGAGTTTCTACGGATGCCTTTCGGGCTAAAAAACGCCCCCGCAACCTTCCAAAGGCTGATGAACACAGTTTTGGATGGGCTAGTTGGAAACATTTGTATGGTATATTTAGACGACATCGTCGTATTTAGTACATCACTTCAGGAACATATCGAATCGCTCGATAAGGTTTTTCAAAGACTAGCTGACGCTAATCTGAAAATACAGTTAACTAAAAGTGAGTTCTTAAAACACGAAACAGAGTTTTTAGGGCATGTGGTGACTCCAACAGGCATAAAAGCCAACCCAAATAAAATAGAGGTCATTATAAATTATCCTATACCTAGAACAGAGAAAGAAATAAAGCAGTTCTTAGGTCTGGCGGGATTCTATCGAAAATTCATTCAAAATTTCGCAAATATTACTAAACCTTTGACAAATTGTTTGAAGAAGGGTAATAAAGTAAATAGCGAGAATAAAGAATATCAAAACGCCATAAATACCATAAAAATATTGATTACCCAAGATCCCATATTGGTATACCCAAACTATGATAAGCCAATTACCTTACCTACAGATGCTTCTAATGTGGCTTTTGGAGCAGTTTTAAGCCAGCAAGGTCACCCTGTTTACTTCGCGAGCCACACTTTAAACGAGCACGAGCTTAATTATTCGACCACGGAGAAAGAGCTTTTAGCAATGGTTTGGGCTACTAAGTATTTTAGGCCATATTTATATGGGAGAAAATTCATTATTAATAGCGATCACAGACCACTTCAATGGCTGCATAATTTAAAAGAGCCGAATACCAAGTTGCAAAGGTGGAAGATTCGCCTTAACGAGTATGACTTCGACGTGAAGTACATCCCGGGAAGGGAAAATCACGCCTCAAATTGCGCAACAATTCATTCCGCTGATGAAGACAACGAAAGTTTTATTCAAATAACTGAAAGGCCCTTGAATGTGTATAAAAATCAACTCAAAATAGTTAGAGGTAAGCAGAATAGTAGCAACATGAAAAAAGTTTTCGCAAATAATTTGACTTTGATTACTTATAAAGATCTAACTACAGGGTATATAAAAGAAATAATTAAAACTTACCTTTTAAAGGACAAAACAGTGATATATATGCCAGACAACTAAGGAATTGCAAAATATTTTGGAATATTCTGAATTTAAAGCTATAGTAACAGAAATACATATAAGTGCACTTCACCAGGGCATAGAGAAAGTTGCAAAATGTTTCAAGGAAAAATATTATTATCCAAAATATCTAAATGAAATTTCCAATATAATTAATTGTTGTGAACTTTGCAATCACTGCAAAAGTGATCATATTGCCAATAAGCTTCCATTCAAAGTTACACCTCCCGTGTTCGAAATACGAGATAAATTTGTGGTTGTCTTTTGGAAATGGGATAATGAATATTATTTGACATGCATTGATTTGTTTTCTAAATTTGCTATGGTAGAAAAGGTGAAGGCGCTTAACTGGCTGGAAGCAAAAAAATCATTGCTGAAGGTATTTAATGCTATGGGGCCCCCAAAAATTTTGAAAATAGACCAAGATCAAGGTTTAAACAATATAAATATCAAAGAGTGGTGTAATCAGTTAAACATAGAAGTCATAGTAACAACAGGTAAAACAGGTATTGGTGATATAGAACGGCTTCATAAAACACTCAATGAAAAATTAAGAATAATAAATACATCAGAAGATAAAGAGCTTAAATACTTAGAAATAGAGCAAACACTTTATACTTATAATCATATAAATATACATTCCACTACAGGCGAAGTTCCATATAACATTTTTTTTAATAAAAAAACTACCAGAAAATGATCCTCAATTAATCAAAGACAGAAGAATAAATAATGTGAACAAATATAGGCAAGAAAAAGAAATTGATACTAATTTTGTAAGTGCAGAAAAATCAAGAAAAAGATTGGATAAACTATGTAATCCTTATCGACAAGTAAAACTATTACAAACGGAAAAAGATGGAGAGCACCATGTAGTTAAATTTAAAAATCAAAAAGTCAGAAAATATAAAAACCAGTTCAAACGGAAAAAGAAGAATTATTAACAAAAGAAGCTTCAAAATGAATTTAACTATTTCATAGATTTAGATTATAAATATTTTATGAGATTTAACTATTTATAATAGTAAGATAATAAATCTAACCTTTTTGTCTACATGTATTTGAAATTAATTCGAAAGAAGCAAATAATGAATGTATTAGGTTATTTCTTTCATATAACTAGAGTACACTGTAATTAGTTTTAAGATATTCACTACAATGAGGGCATTGTAATTTTTAAAGATTGGAGGAGTAACATATCTATCTCACGTACATACATATTTAACAGTAATCATCCAAGCGTTCTCACATTTCGTCTCTTATACTAAGAGATAGGAGCTCGAAGCGTGGGTGACGACATGAAAAATTAGTCTAAGTCAATCACTTTTGGTTTGTCATTCGAAGTGTAATAAAGCTAATTGTTCAAAGTACAACTAAACTTCGTTTTAATCTTTCTTATGTATGTTTATTATATTTTTGCAGGTAATATTTTACAACGTGTATCAGTTGATCTAAATTCCACTGACCCAATTGAAAAAAAATGATGACTTAGAAATTCTCAACAACGACGGAATTGAGAATTTGGCAGGGTACATCTGCCACAAACTCGATAAAGACAACCCCGAAATTTGTGCCAATTCAGAAAATATTTCGCCTTATGCTTGGGTGGATCACATTTCTGAAGGAGGACTCTCAAAACCAACAGATATGTTGATGGAGCATATGAGAGCCTTGCAAGCAGTATTTGACGATGTAAATGGTACTGATTTGCATATTTGTATGTATGTACAAATTGCGCCCATAAGCACTTAGAATTAAGTAATTTTGTAAATTGTAGCTCGAAAGTAAAAGAATTGGTTTTCAGAGCTAGAATGTATTTTAGGATTCGTTATCATCGTCATATGTATAGCAAAAAAATAAAATTAAATAAGACAATAAATTAATACTTGGTCACAAAATATTCAATATTTTTATTTGCATAAATGTATATGGTTGAAACAAACACAGCAAAGAGACCAAATTAAATAATACAATTAAAATACAATTAAATGAATATGTAGGTAAATGTTCACTATAAAATATTCACTTATATTGATATCTTTTATTAATATTCATTTATATTGATGTCAACTTTTGATGATATTCATGTTTTTGTATGCCAGCAATACAAATTTGCTTCTTATTGCAAAGAAAAACAAACTGAAAATCAGCTGATTGTACGTTGGTCAACCGTGACCTAGATGCGCAGAAAGAACAAAATTTGAATTCGTCATTGCTCAATCTTGTTTCTATCATTCTTGGCGTTGTGAATCCTACTACATGTACATTTGTGAGAAGGCAGCAACATAACAACGCACTGTGGTTGCGCCCATAGGACAAAATTAAAAAAATTCATAACAACAAAAATTTGCGAAAAGTTACCAAATCGTCTCTAAAATGTCCAAGCTTCTTCATGGCAAACCGGTTTTTACTGCAAATCTAACGGGACATTCTAAAAATAGAATGCAAAGCGTTATCAACTGTTCAATTTTGCAGCGAAACTGCGCTAAGTTAGCTTTTCGTGAAAACAAAATTGAATTTCAAAGTGGTTTGCTAGAGAGGTCGGAATTTGATTATTTAAAATGAATTTTATTGTTACAGGTATTTACTTTAATAAATTCATCTTGTGAAATTAATTTTATTGATTTATTATTTGTTGTGTATTTTTGATTGATTATACTTTTTTTGTGTATTTTTTAACGTAATTTTCATGTTTAAATAGACATTTAGTTATGTTACCCCACGATCCCCCTCTATGAGTGTTATCAGTGTAATTGTCAATGTTTTAAGGTAATACAAATGTTAGGTGTAGCTGCCGATATTTGCCCATATGTGTATATTCGTGAATAAACTTAAGCTGTCGTCTTACTGTTGCTCAAATTTGCGACGCTATCTGCTGCTCTTCCTTTGTTTTGCGATGTTTCTTTTGTATTCGTCCTTTATGTTTGTATGTAATGTTGCATATTTTTTTTTCTAATTTTTATGCTATTTATTTTTATAGGCGCTTCTTGTAACTGCGTATTTTCGCGCATGCACATTCTTAATCTTTGGTGCACAGAAGAGGGCACGAATGCGAAAAGAACTCGAAGTGTCATTGGTTTGGTAGAACAAAGCATTAAAAACAAAGGCTACGCAGTAGAGATGAGAAAACTTAACATTTGTATTGGTTACATTTGCAAAAAAATTATTGCTTATTGGACTAAATACAATCGTTGTAGATTTCAATTGTTCGATATCAATCCCCTTGGTTGAACACTGTCGAAACAATTATAATTGAGCCTGCTTGTGTTCCTGAACAAAGTTTTTCAAGTGCTGCACGCGGACGTCCCAAAATTGATTTTTCTGAGTCCTCAAAAAGAACGAAACGTCGTCGGATAGCGCTGATAGAAAAACAAGATGAGTCTGCAGCTTCTGTTTTCCGCTCATCAGATTTTCCACCGATCCTGAAGTCAACCGAAGCCAATATTGAAAAGGTTTTATCGCTTTTAATGGATACTGGAATAACGAAACACCAATACTTGCTCATTCGTGAATTTGTGAATAGTGAAGTGTCTTGCAATATATAGCCAAGCTACGAAAAAATTCTCAACTTTAAAACATCAAGATATCCAAATGGCATAACAGTAGCTGAAACATATGCAGAAGTCGAGCTGCAAAGTTTACTAGACAACACCGCTTCTAGTATTTTACAGCTCCAAAGAACTGTAATTGAAAATTGTATTGAAGGAACGGAGAACACATTAACATTAATTGGAAAATGGGGGTTTGGTGGCAGTACTGGGCACAGTGAATACAAACAAAAGTTTTCTAACTGTAATGACGATGATATATGTCTATTCTTAACATCGTACGTCCCACTTCAGCTTATTACTGAAAGTGACTCCAAAATAATATGGAAAAATCCTAAATAGACTATCATCTACACGCCATTGTAGGCCAGTCAGACTTCAATTCAAAAAGGAGACCGCCACAGTATCCCTTGAGGAAGAACTGCACTTTAAAAATAAAATAGCGAACTTAATTAAGTATGCAACGCGTTAAGCAATACGTCGTCTATGAAATGCTTTATATGCGGTGCAAAACCCACCGAAATGAATGATTTAGAAAAATGTCTTACAATAAAAGTTGAGAAAAAGTATTTTTAATTCGGTTTATCACCACTTCATTCTTACATACGCTTTTTTGAGTACTTTTTGAACATTTCATACAAATTGGAAATAAAAATGTGGCAAGCAGGATCAGCAGAACAAAAGCTTAAAGTACTGCAAAGGAAAGAACAAGTCCAAGAGGAATTTCACGATAAAATGGGAATAATTGTTGATAAGCCAAGAGACGGAGCCAGTGGAAATTCCAACGATGGAAATACAGCCAGGAAATTTTTTAGTAACCCGAGTTTAGCCTCAGGATATTCTATTAATGCTAAAAAATTTGAAAGCTATGCATTGGATACTGCTAAGCAGTTGATAAAACTATATCCATGGTACTATCTTCCAGCAACAGTGCATAAAATTGGTGCAATGGCCGCATGCAGCTGTCCATTTTACATGTACACAATTTCGTTGTGGCCATACTAATACCTTGAACTTCAATGAAATTTTTATATTTTGTTCAAAGTGAAATTTTTTATGCAAAAAATAAGTAAATAGGTATATTTATTTGTTTTAAATTATCAATTGTTATTACAAATGATATAATAGAGCTATTTTATGCTTTTATTTGTAAAATAACGTCAAGTTTGTTAGGGCTTAGAATAATTTTACATTTTACATATTAGTGGCATCACCACTCTACCTCCTCTTTCTATCTTCCATTCTACTGTCAACTCTACTGTCTTCCTACTGTCGTTGGCAAATATAAGAACATATTGAAGTTAGCGAGAGCGACAACTGTCGGCCTGCAGTCGTTTAGTCGTGCAGCTCTCAAAATAACAGTGTCCATAAGAACGTGTGTATTTTAATATTTGACAGATGTCGTTTGCGGTCTGTCACGAGCATTGTGTCCAGCACTTTATGAGGAAATGGAGCGCACCCATATGATGCCAAATATGAGCAAATCGCTGAAATTTATATTTTTCGCTATAATTCCTCTTGCTTTATTAGGTAATCTTACTTCTAATAAAAACAAGCGTCTATAAATTATATTTCAAATTGAAATGAGAATAACCAATCTTCCATGCTTATTGACATTTTCTAATTTAAATTCAATAAACAACTAAGTAATATTAAATAATAATATTTAGGGTTTTCACAAGTCTCATAAAGTTATAAGTTATAACGATTCGAAAACATAGCATTGAGAATTGTAAATGTGTAAACTCATTTTTGTATGAAATCCAACAACAAATTTTTTAAACAAGTGTTAAAATGTTTAATTTTACGATTTTGCGATGCTTTACGATGGGTTGTGAGTACCCCATTTATGTAATAAAATTTTTCAATGAGTACTACGGGAAAGTGCTTCAGTCACCCCGGGTATTGGCTCGACCAGCGTTATTTTTTTAAAGCGTTGCCAAGGCCTCCAACTAGAACGAAGGTACTTCAGTCATGTCGATATGATATATATTTATAGATTCGAGTATATTAAATATAAATCACATATTAAGCATCTATATATGTATTTATAAGGAAAGTTGTTCACAACTCAATTATAGCTTGAAAAATGTTGGATAGTATTATTATAGTTAATATAGAAAAAATAATCAACCGAAAGTACAAACAAAGGAAAATCCTACATATTTGGTGTGTAAGATGTGGCAACGCTCGTTTTCCTCATTATTGTAAACAATCTGACCTTTTCAACGATGAGTGTGCTAAGTGATTTTTAAATTAATAAATGTGGTTAAAATATACCAAAACATAAGTGAAATATGAACTTATTTCAATGTTTATAGTGTATATTTGAATATAAAAAGTGAAAAATGTGAAAACATCTAGTGAAACATTGTGAAATACTAAGTGTTATTAATAAAAATTTTAAAATTTTTAATATTAAATGTTTAAAAAATATAAGTGTTAGCAACATTATTTTTGCATATTCCTTCTCTGGAGAAGCTCCCCTATCCGTATATACCTCATTTATATCGAAATTCGTGTTTTTTATCCGACCGCCAAAGCAATTGGAATCGTGCCTTAGAAATTTTCGTTGATACGAATTGAGAGATTTAAAAATTTACTAAAAGTTATTGCTCCGCATTTTGATATTCCATGCAGACCTACTGTAACATTATGGCTTAATGAAAAATATGATAACATAAAAAAAATTAAAATCAAATCTACGTACAGCTGAAAGCTTCACTTTAACTAGTGATATTTAGATGGATATATAAATGCGTATGGCTAAATGAGTCTCAGACCCCCTTCACAATATAATACTACCACACCACACACATTGCATACACCACACCATCATTACAGGGCTAGCATGGGCTACTGTGGGGTTCAGCAGGAGGCGGATAGTTGAACGGCCTCCAGATATGAAGGTTAGCTGCGAATATTCAATAAGCACCCCCGATCAAAGCAGCAGTGGTGGAGAGTGTAGCTTAAAAAGCTACTTTTGCCCGATGAAGTCTCTGTGATTTGACGAATCGACACCATACATAAAATCTCGGAAGCGTCTGACTCAGAGTGAGCGGCTTACTGGGCAGCGTCTATCTCCAGGTTATGAGGGGCTGAGCAAATCACCTTCTAGTAGGTATAAAAGGATACGGGTAGGATCCCGGTATAAATAAAAACATGTCTGCGAGTAATAAAAGTAGTAAAGTTACGGTGCAGGGTGTAAAAAGAACCGTGCCGGCGGTTGTAGGGAGTGAGCAAGCAGGCTCCCGGCCGTAGATATCCAATTACTGCATTGATACGGTGGTGGCCCAGTTGTATATACACAGTGTATCAGATAATGCTACAAGTATGGTTGATAGCGCAATAATAGACCCCTTTAAGCGAGGGTCAAAGTTAGCTCGAACCCCAGAAAAGGTTCCTTCCATGAAACGGCCTGTACGGGCAAGATCGTCACCGCTCTCGCTTCAAATAGGTAGCACGCCTCCAGTGAAAACTGTGCAAACGGGTAGAGATTATATGGAAAAGCTAGGAGACAGCTTAAAAGTTTGATGCGTTCACTTCAACGCTCCATAAATAATGGCATAAGAGCAAAATGCAAGCTCCAGAAAAGCAGATCGAGTAGCTAACGTTGCTAAAAGCGTGACAGAATCAACACCTAAAAAGAGCAAGAAATTCGATCAAGTGGAGATGGTGAAAAACAGAATTGAAGGCAAAACAGAGATGGGGCCCCTCCAATGAAAAAATACAATAAAAAAACGCCAAAGGATGGAAGCTGGATGACAGTCAAGAACAAAGGGAGGAAAGTCATCAAAGAACAAAAGAAAGTTATTCGCAGGCCCCCTCCGAAACCGGATGCGCTAGTGATTACGAAAACTGGGGACATGTCTTATAGTGAGATATCACAAGCTGTTAAAAAGAGGAAACTCTCAAAAATTTGGGCTAAAACGTGTGACGTATAAAAAAAACAGCCAAAGGAGAGATTCTGCTGGAGCTAGCGACAGATCAAAGAGGAAACAGTATTGAATACAAGGAAGAAATGTGTAAGGTTCTAGGCAACAAGGTGGAAATAAGAGTTTTAACGCATGAGAAACTAATAGAAATTCGGGACTTAGACGATATTACTACAAAGGATGATTTAGTTCAAGAAATTCGCTCGCAGCTAAAAGATCTCAATGTAGAGAAAAGATCAATTAGAAATATTAGAAAATCATATGCAGGAACACAAACAGTAGTTTTAAGATTTCCAGAGAGAGAGGCAAGGCGTCTACTAGACGCAGGCAAAGTCAAGATTGGCTGGGTTGTTGAATATGTTGTTTATGGAATATGTTGAATATGGGAAACTGCGAACCTTAAAAAATGCTATAGATGCCTCGAATATGGCCACATAGCAGGCAAGTGCAGGGTGAAGGGTGGAGAAAAGGGACATTTTGCTAAAGCATGTGTGAGGGAACCATTTTGTATATCCTGAAAAATCTATGGAAGGTCGAACTATCAAATGGCAGTAAAAGATGCCCAGTTTACTTAGTAGCAAGCAGCAATAGGAAATGAAAATCCTCCAAGTTGAGTGAAACCACTGCGAAGCAGCGCAGGAGCTGTTAAAGCAAACAGTGTTGCAATAATATGCGAGCAATACAAAAATCTAAAAGCAGGAACATGGGTCTCAGATAACGCAGTTAAAGTGGCAATATGGGTCTGCGGCGATAAAGCGGTGCAAGATAGAACACTGACTAGCAGATCGCTCTATGCCAGAGCAAAGGTTTGTGGTACCCACATCTCTAGTTGCTACTTGTCACCAAGTTTATCGCTAAAAGCGTACGAAAAAATTCTTAGCAAACTTGTTAGAGATGCCCAAACAACAACTCCGAATCTAATTGTAGGAGATTTCAAAGCCTGGACCTTGGAATGGGAAAGCAGAAAAACAAATCAATGGGAATGTCTTGCTCAAAGCATTATCGGTACTTGATGTGGTGCTACTAAACACGAGAACCAAGAATACATTTGAAAACAATGGATATGGCTCTATAATCGACATTGCATTTGTCAGTAGATCTCTAGGAGTAGATCAGTAGATCTAGCAGGAAAGTCGAAGTGGAAAATACGTGATATATACACGCATAGTGACCACCAAGCGATAATAAATGCCAAAAGAGAACTGGGTGGCCAAAAAAATCTCAAAGTAGAGGATGGAAAGACGAATCAATAGATGAGGACTTTTTTAAAATAATGATGGACGAAAAATTTAGCAGTTCAAATGACGCGAATAAACAAGCAAAACTATTGACGGACCATGTTAGCAGAGCTTGCGATGCTGTTTTGGTAAGCAAAATATACAACCACTGCCGAAAGCCAGTGTATTGGTGGAATGGCGAAATTGCTGTTTTGAGAAGTAACTGCAACAAAATCCGGCGGAAATACCAAAGAAGTAGAGGAACCTTGGAATTTGAGCGACTACGCGAAACGTTTAAAGCAAAACGGAAGGAACTTAGAGCAGCAATCAAGGAAAGCAAAGCTGCGTGCTTTAAAAGACTCTGCGATAAAGCGGAAGAAACAGGACAAATGCCGAGCTGCCCAATACTATTAAAGGAGGTAGTAGATGCTCTGCTTCCAAAGCAACAAACGCAAACAGTGGGACAGCTACTCCCAAGAAGCTTAGACCCACCAGTTTTTCGGCCAGTGAATGACAATGAAGTCATGAAAGCATCGGAACGTTTTGGTAATGCAAAAGCACTTGATTTGGCAGGCATTTCAAATAGGGCTTTAAAAACTGTCATCAAATATTTTACGGACTTCTTCAATAAGTGCCTGAGGGATGGAGTTTTCCCAAATAAATGAAAAATACAGCGTTTGGTTCTGCTATCCAAACCAAACAAGCCGCCAGGAGACTCAACTTCATACAGGCCTCTCTGTATGATCGATACTATGGGTAAAATCCTTGAACGGATAATAAGTGATCGGCTAGAAAAATACCTTGAAGAAGTAAACGGCTTATCTGACAAGCAGTACGGCTTTCGCAGAAGACATCCGACCACTGACGCTATCAGTTGTACGGCTCCAAAAAATATTGCGCCGTTGTCACTCTGGATATTAAAAATGCATTTAACTCCGCTAGTTGGGCTCACATAATGAAAGCACTAGAGGCCCTTAAAACGCCAACGTTCCTTCTGCGTATCATAAATAGCTACCTCTCGAACAGAGTTCTGCTGTATGACACGGATGAAGGGGTAAGGCGGTATGAAGTTACTGGTGGAGTACCACAAGGATCGGTGCTGGGCCCACTCCTATGGAACATTTTCTATGATGGAATCCTTCGACTTCTAACACCGAAGGAAGTGGAAATAATAGGGTATGCGGATGATATTGCGGTGACAATCGTGGAAAAAGAACTGCACCAAATCGAGGACTTATGCTGCAATATTGCACAAAAAATAAAGAGGCTAACAACAGCGAAGCTTCAACTGGCAGTACAAAAAACTGAAGCAGTGCTCATATCTAGCAGGAAGAAAGTGGAAGTCGTAACTTTATATATTGACGGGTATAAAATAACGTCACAGTCATACCTAAAATACTTAGGCGTCATAATTGATACGTGGATGAACTACAAAAAAAAACATAAAGAAAGCTTGAGGAAAAGCGCGAGTTAACACGGCTTTAAGTCGAATAATGGCTAATACAGAGCCGAAGGCTATAATTGGCAAAAGTGACTCAGTCAATAGTCATGTATGCAGCACCAGTGTGGGCTAATGCGCTAAAGCAAAAAAAGGATGAGAAACCAGTAAGGCCTTTATTTCGGTTAGAGTTGCTAGCGTCTTCCGTACAGTGTGTCACGAAGCCGTAGGAGTGATTTCAAGCATAATGCCACCTGAAATAATGTCTCGTGAGTTAAAGAGAGTGTACAGTAAAAGTATAAATAAAGGCAAGCCTCTAACAGCTAGAGAGCGCAAGGAAGAAAGACAGCAGAGTCTAAAAGAATGGCAATCTATATGGGACTCAGTGCCCAAAGGACGATGGACGCACAGGTTAATTGAAAATGTGGAAACCTGAGTTATTAAGTGGCCATGGCTGTTTTAGGGAATACCTCCTCAAATATGGCCATGATGAGATAGAAATATGCTCATCTTGTGGTTATGGAAAGGAATAGAATAAAAATATGAGGAAGATAGGACGATTTTAGAAACGGAAATTTATGAAAGGGTTAGTCAAACATAAGAATAAAATCGATATTGTACAGAACTCGGAAAATGTTGACGTCTATATGATATCGGAGACGCATTTTACGTCACAAACCTATTTTAAAATTAAAAACTATGAAACTTACCATAACTAGCAATTGCGCCCGTGGCGGAAGCGCAATATTAATAAAAAATATGATTACACATTTTGAGGAATAAAAATTTGCAACTGAGTGAAAAGTCCACTCTTACTTACCTCTGTGTACAGTCCTCCAAGGCATCAAATCCAATTTGAAGAGTACAAACACTTAATAAACAAACACAGGTATGGATTCATAATGGGTGGAGACTTCAACGCAAATAACACGCTCTGGGGTTCAAGGCTTTCGGCCACAAAGGGGAGAGAACTCTATAAAGCAGTCATCCGGAAGTTACGCATTCTCGACGAACTTACCACCATATTGACAATCAGTTAATCAAAAGATTCTAGACCTGATACATTTTTTTATCGTCGGCAAAATATCCCGGAACTATTTGTCGATTAATCAGGGCTTTAACCATGAACTTAACTCGGATCATTCTCCAATCTATTTAAGCTATAGTGAAACCGTCATCTTTAAAGACAAAATAGCGGCCTTGTATAATAAACGTACAGATTTGGAATACTCCAAAACAATCATGGAATGATACGAAAGTATATATGACTCCATATTGAAGACCAGTTGGAATCTGAAATTTTACACTTTACAACAAGTATGCAACATGCAGCTTGAGAAAGTACATCGAAATTAAAACATAAAATAAGAGAAATAACTAGTTAAAGAGAAATCTATAACGTAAGTTGTATCAAACTCGTTGCCCAGCTAATAAAGCCAACCATTCTACGATTTATCAAATCCACAGGATTACACACATTGTTGAAAAAGTCTTTGAGGAAAAAAAATTCTGTTCTGCCGTGTTTTTGGATATTGTAAAAGCGTTCGATAAAGTTTGTCGCAAAGGACTGCTTTCGAAACTGAAACAAATTTTACCGAAACAGCATTCTTCTTCTTAATTGGCGTTGACACCGCTTACGCGATTATAGCCGAGTTAACAACAGCGCGTCAGTTGTTTCTTCTTTTCGCTACCAATTGGCGCCAATTGGATATTCCAAGCGAAGCCAGGTCCTTCTCCACTTGGTCCTTCCAACGGAGTGGAGGTCTTCCTCTTTCTTTGCTTCCCCCGGCGGGTACTGCGTCGAAGACTTTCCGAGCTGGAGTGTTTTCGTCCATCGGGACAACATGACCTAGCCAGCGGAGCCGCTGTCTTCAATTCATCGTTCCATCGAATGCGATATTCGCCGTGGCCAACGCGCAAAGGACCATAAATCTTTCGAAGAACCTTTCTCTCGAAAACTCGTAACGTCGACTCATCGGTTGCTATCATCGTCCAAGCCTCCATACAGCAGGACGGGAATTATGAGCGACTTATAGAGTTTGGCTTTTGTTCGTCGAGAGAGGACTTTACTTTTCAATTGCCTACTCAGTCCGAAGTAGCACCTGTTGGCAAGAGCAATCCAGCGTTGGATTTCCAGGCTGACATTAGAGGTGGTGTTAATACTGGTTCCTAAATAGACGAAATTATCTGCAACATCAAAGTTATGACTGTCAACAGTGACGTGGGAGCCTAGTCGCGAGTGCGACGACTGTTTGTTTGATGACAGGAGATATTTCGTTTTGCCCTCGTTCACTGCCAGACCCATTTTCTGTGCTTCCTTGTCCAGCCTGGAGAAAGCAGAACTAACGGCGCGGGTGTTGAGGCCGATGATATCAATATCATCGGCATACGCGAGCAGCTGTACACTCTTATAGAAAATGGTACCTTCTCTATTTAGTTCTGCAGCTTGAACTATTTTCTCCAAAAGCAGGTTGAAGCAGTCGCACGATAGAAAGTCGCCTTGTCTGAAACCTCGTTTCGTATCGAACGGCTCGGAGAAATCCTTCCCGATCATGACGGAGCTTTTCGTGTTACTCAACTCAGTTTGCATAGCCGTATTAGTTTTGCGGGGATACCAAATTCAGACATCGCGGCATAAAGGCAGCTCCTTTTCGTGCTGTCGAAAGCAGCTTTGAAATCGACGAAGAGGTGGTGTGTGTCGATTCTCCTTTCACAGGTCTTTTCCAAGATTTGGCGCATGGTGAATATCCGGTCGTTGTTGATTTGCCAGGTCTAAAGCCACACTGATAAGGTCCAATCAGTTTGTTGACGGTGGGCTTTAATCTTTCACACAATACGCTCGATAGAACCTTATATGCGATGTTGAGGAGGCTAATCCCACGGTAGTTGGCGCAGATTGTGGGGTCTCCATTTTTATGGATTGTGCATAGCACACTTAAATTCCAATCGTTGGGCATGCTTTCATCCGACCATATTTTACAAAGAAGCTGATGCATGCACCTTATCAGTTCTTCGCCGCCGTGTTTGAATAGCTCGGCCGGTAATCCATCGGCCCCCGCCGCTTTGTTGTCCTTCAAACGGGTAATTGCTATTCGAACTTCTTCATGGTCGGGCAATGGAACGTCTGCTCCATCGTCATCGATTGGGGAATCGGATTCGCCTTCTCCTGGCGTTGTGCGTTCACTGCCATTCAGCAGACTGGAGAAGTGTTCCCTCCATAATTTAAGTATGCTCTGGGCATCGGTGACTAGATCACCTTTGGGGGTTGTACAAGAGTATGCATTTTCGAGCATTACCCCTGTCGGCCAGCTTATCAAGCTCTTCGTACTCACGCATTTCGGCCTCTTTCTTTTTCTGTCTGCCCTCTTCAACTCTCGTTATCTAACCCATCCCGCACGTGTTGTGGTCGATCGTAACGTTGCGAGGTAGGCAGCCTATTTTCTCTCCGCTGCGACACGGCACTACTCGTCGTACCAGTTGTTCTTTTGCACTTTCCGAAAACCTATTTTTCGGTTGCTGCTGTACTTAAGGAGTTTGAAATTCCGTCCCACAGTTCCCTTATACCGAGTTGTTGACGAGTGCTCTCAGAGAGCAGGAGTGCAAGCCGAGTAGCAAATCGTTCGGCTGTCTGTTGTGATTGCAGCTTCTCGACGTCGAACTTTCCTTGTGTTTGTTGACGTGCGTTTTTTGCTGCACAGAGGCGGGTCCGAATCTTGGCTGCAACAAGATAGTGGTCCGAGGCGATGTTAGGACCTCGGAGCGTACGCACGTCTAGAACACTGGAGACGTGTCTTCCGTCTATCACAACATGATCGATCTGGTTGGTAGTTTTTCGATCAGGAGACAGCCAGGTAGCTTGATGTATCTTCTTGTGCTGGAATCTAGTACCACAGATAACCATATTTCGGCCCCCGGCGAAGTCTATCAGCCTCAACCCATTTGGGGAGGTTTCGTCGTTGAGGCTGAATTTACCAACCGTAGTGCCAAATATACCTTCTTGCCCACCCTGGCGTTAAAGTCGCCATGCACGATTTTGACATCGTGTGGGGGGGGCAGCTCTCAAAGCGCGCTCCAAGCGCTCATAGAAGGCATCTTTGGTCACATCGTCCTTCTCTTCCGTCGGGGCATGGGCGCAAATCAGCGATATGTTGAAGAACCTCGCTTTGATGAGGATTGTGGCTAGACGTTCATTCACCGGAGTGAATGATAGTACTCGGCGACGGAGTCTCTCTCCCACCACGAATCCAACACCAAACTTGCGCTCCTTTATATGGCCACTGTCCTTGACCCGTTCATCGCATTTCTTGGACGGCGGTGATGTCAGCCGGCCGATTTTTACGAGGACATCAACCAGCTGGGCAGCGGCACCTTCCCAATTAAGGGACCGGACATTCCAGGTGCATGCCTTGATATCGTTATCCTTATTTCGTTTGCCATGGTCGTCATCAAAAGAGGGGTTTCTCATCCGAGGCTTGTTGTTTCTTTTCATTGGGGGTGTTTTTTACGTGGCGGGTCCCAAACCAGCGCACAACCCTATGTGGGGGATGTTTCGCCTTCTCACTTTAACTCGCCTTCAAGCGGATGTTCTTAGACTACCCAAAGGATACTTGGTCAAAGACCGGAAGTTGTGAGCTGCTTGAGCCATGTGTTAAAGAATCGTTTCTGGACACTCCCAAGTGAATGGCGATCAGAGAACTTTCCTCACTTGCGTGAACTTCTACACATGACTCCATCCTCCAAACAGCATTATGACATCATAAAATCATATTTATCAGATCGTTTTTTTCACGTTAAACAGGGAGACAAATATTCTATTCTTATGAAAATAAAAGCAGGGGCTCCAGAAGGTAGTGTGTTGGGCCCTCTTCTTTATCTCAATACTGCCTGCCTATAGATCCCGCCTTACGATTTTTTCGAAAATTTATGAGGAAGTTTACAAGAAGTTGCTCAGCTAAATTTCAGGTTTGTAAATTTCAGCATAACTGAGATATGCGATGGGTTATAAAATACCCAATGGGCTAAGAAGGGTTCTAGTGCATCTGAAATTTAATATATGTGACAACCTGTTGATCGACTGTTCGTCAAGTGTCGTTCAAAATCAACTGTGTTACGAAGTATATGCAAGTAAAATTGCAATTGTGAAAAGTTGCGGGTGTTGATATTGTGTAATAAATATAAATATATATAAAAACGCATCAAATGTATAGACAATGAAAGTTATTAATATACAAAGAACTGCAGTCGGAAGTAGACAGCTGGAGCGACAATGATGAACCTGGATGGTATTCAAGAAAAATAAATAATAATCGAAATGGCGTCGTAATAAAAATTACAAATTTGAGATTCAACCCTATTATCAAAGTAGAAACATCAAAACACCATAACGTCAGATTCGACAACTTTTTTACGATCCATAATTCAAACAGTTCCACAGTTTCATTCTATGACTTCTTTTTGATTTTGATAATTGATGAGTATCTTTTTGGCTCATCGCCAATGTGTCAAGTTAAAAGATACGATCGGAAAATGACGATTATTGTCCAACTCTTATTAATACACGAATATAGTCAACAGATGGAAGGCGTTGACTTATTCGACAATGCTATGAACAACTACCGTAATTAAGATAAGTGGAAAGAAAAAGTACTGGCCCTTGCTTATAAATGCATCCGATCCAGCAATGGTCAATGCATGAAAACAAAAAGTTTTATGTGCAAAATATGACAACTCCAAGGTTATGAGTCAATTTGACTTCCTTGTGGAAATTGCTGAAGCATTAATAACTCAAGCCATTCCACGACGATCTGGTGGAGTGTATAATAACAATATCAGTAAACGTACATACGGTTTCATTTAATAACAAAACTGAGCAGATGTGCTCGCTGCCACCAATGTGAAGAACAAACTCAGTTTGGTTGCAGAAAAGTGATGCAATACTTCATTCAAAATAATGCTGTTTTGACTTCCATAATGGGTTACCACAAGATGAAGGAAAAATAAAAAATATTCAATAAACTTATAAAAAAAAGCTTTGGTTAGTTTTAATATGAATTAGCATTCAAGCAATTTAAAAGGTATGTGTTTAAACAAAATTGAAATTTCTATTTCACTAATTTTTCCAGCATATAGTACACATCTGCCCAATGGGTATTTCAATACCCAAGTGAGTTTATTCAGCTCCAGGATCTTAGCGGGTTAAGAATATTTTTTTCCTACAATGAAAACATTTTGAAAACAAATTTGTATGTTGTGGAATCTAAGTCGTTCGGACCGACAATGTGTGTTTTCGATGAGTTTTCACTGACATTTATCAATAGCGGCATTCTCTTGCTCTTGCAAGATTGCACGATGACACAAAATGCAAAAATCCTATACCGAAATATGCAAGGCCAAGAGAGCACCCATTGTAGAATCTAGTGATTTATGACGGCACGAAAATAAACGTGGGTTTTGGTCTGACATATTTATAGCGATAGCAAATAATTTTCTGCGTGTGTTTGCTCTTGTGCCGTTGCATCAAGAGGAAAATTCTGCAATTTCTGCACCGTGCAAGGTTTTGCAAGAGCAAGAGAATGCCCCTAATATGAGAATATCAAGCGACAGCTGTTTTTTATATGGAATTATTATTTATGGTTTTATTGAAAATTTCTTTAACATCTGTTTGTCAAGCTAGCTGATTATTATTTGCCTTTTCTATGTTATCGGCTTATAAAGGATAGTAACTCCACGCCTGGCTCAGATGTGACCAGAATGGGTACACCTTAGCTCTGGAGTTAGCACTTTGAAATTAGAGGGATCTTGCGAGAGAGTAGCCGTGAATGGAGAACGGTGTCGATTCGTAGAGTGGAGAATTCTTTATAATTAATTTGATGCTTTGTATAGCTGATTCCCATCACCCACCCATATGAGGAGCGCTTTTTTAGATGTGCTAAAAGCGACCTTAGCTTTGTTAGTATAGATGCATCAATGCATCGGATTGGTAGTATTGTGATCCCTTAACTTCCGTCTTGATTTTATTTATATTTGAAAATTTAAGCCTCTATGGGGCAATATTGTATAAAATGTGTCGATTTTTCGACTTTTGGAGACAATTTTGTTGCATTTAATAGTGCATATGCATTTATTTGGTGTTTAGTAGCGCGCCACATAACTTCAGATTTTTTGAATCAGGATTTTGTATCATTTTTGGCGAAAGCCATCCTGCGGGACCGAAAGGTTACGAACACATATTTGTGTTTTTATATGAGGTTGTCAGAGGGAATCTGACCTTGCTTTTTCTACCTTTATGTGGGGTATTGAAAAATTGTGGCTCTAGTAGTTGTCGTACGATGTACCGGCCATTATTTGATCGAGTAGATATGGGGAAAAGTTTCTTTAAGTTTTGAAATTTCTTTAATTGTGAATTAAGGTATTTGTTTTTATTATACTCAACTTGAGTTTCTATGGTGGTGACTAGTTCTGTAACTAGTCCATTTTGTGTTTCGCTGTGCAGCGTTTGAGATTAATGTTTAAATTTTAAAATTCTCGCAAGTTTTAAGTTTATGCCGTTTTGTGCATAGTTCGTATGACGTTTGCTTTCTTTGTTCGGATGTGAACGATTGTGTTTTGTTAAAAATTATGTTCCATGTTTGCAACGCTATAACTCACGAACGACTTTAAAGAAACGACAATCAATCAATCACGTGTTAGCGCGTGAAATGAGCTTTCCAAAAAGGTGTAGCATGACCTGATGCGACGAATACTACGCGCTTTTAGCGCCAACTAGCGAAAATACCGCAAGACTTTTTTGACAAACTATTATGTCTTCCAAAAACATCGAATAAACTAGAGCAAGCACCGATTATAATGAGTGGAATGTAAGTTGTCAAGTAGTTTTCAGCGAAACATGGACGAAAACACAAATTTTCGTGCGAAAACCAGTTTTTCCCACGAAAACATGTTTTCGTTGTCGGTCCGAACATAGTATTAGAAGCTTCAAAAAAATAGATTTTTTTTTTCTTAAATCTCTTAAAAAATATCTAAGAATATGTCCCCAAAGTTATAGATGGAAATTCGAAATATTTTCGAAGCTAGAAGGAAAATACTGACCAAGCGCCTAGCAGATATATGTATGAGCGATTGGGCAGAAAGCGAAAACTTTGACAAGCGATTTCCCGGTTTTTCATTTTTAGGATTTTATTGAATTGGCGGGCAAGATAGAAAAAAACTAAACATCGGATCGAATTGGGGAAAAATTTATTATCTTTGGCATTAAATTATCTTCAATTTAAACTAAAAAAAACTAAGAAAAGTCATGTCTGAACATATTTTTAAACATAATAAAGTGGAAAATTTTTTGCAAACACACAATTTTTTTTTTAAGTTTTTAAAAATTGTAGAATTTTACGCTTTTTTTTAGAACATGTTTAGTTTAACTAGAAGATGTTATTAAGAAATATGAATCTATTTCACATTTTTGTTTCAGATAGAAATTGCGACCTGCATCCTGCCCGCCGTCCGGCAAATGCACTTGCGAGATGCATCGGGCTAATGCTTCCCAAAAGCAGAAAATAAATGATTTTGTATTTAAACAATGTGAGAAAGATGTTTAAATATATAACTATAAACCACAGAAAATCCGTTTTAATAATTAATTCTTTCCTTCCTAAAGACATCTTCAAAAAAATCGATTTTTTGAAGCTTCTATTTCCGGCTCTTCCCTTAAATATCCATCGGACAGAAAAGGGTTATACGCACGACCTAACAGAAGACTGCAATTATACAACAGCCACATTTGCAGATGATACCGCGTTGCTTGCTGTTGGTAGTAGTGAACACGAGTCCACTACTAATCTCCAAAAGGCTGTAAATTAAGTCCTACAATGGGCAAAGAAATGGCAGATAAAACTGAATGAAGCTAACCGTGCGATTCTGTACTGTGATACGGTATCAAGTCTCTAAATTTTAGATTTTAAGTTAGAGACAATTTTTGTGACTTGAGACGATATTGATATTCTGTAGTTGACAGTCACAAGATCTATTACATTTCATTATTCAGGGAGGTTTTTACACTTGAATGAAAATAAATATGTCGATAACAAATACTAAATTTTCTATAAAATGGTCAAAAAACATAATTACCAATAAAAATAAAAATGTATGCTGACTTTGTTTCATAATATTTACGAAATTTATGTAAAATTAATTTATTTTTAATCTTTTCGTGTTTGAGTTGCTTACAAAATATAAAAAAAAGACAATCGATTAATATCTATGATGATCTCTATTCAGTATATTCAAAATGACAAAAAAGAGTCCTTTTTAGTTTTGAGACATGCTAACTATCAGGTCCCAAATTTGAGTCAATATTTGAGACTAACGCTAGAGACTGTTAGTGAATAGTAACTAGTTACAAATTAAGACTTTACCTCAAAATGTCTCAAATTGTGACTAGAGACTGCTTACATAATTCCACTATAAAGGTACGTTTTCAGCTCTCAAGTAAATGCTCAAGAAAAAAATTCCTTATGTCTTGAGCTGTGGTCAAGTAATTTTGACAGCAGGTTACGCATTGTGAATGATGCACATTAGAAGAGCAAGCGAAAATAAACAAATAAAATAAACTTATGAATATAATACCATGTTCAGACCGACATTTAATCACGCGATTTCGGCTGTTGAGTGGTTTATCCTACTACGCTAAATCTCTCTGTGCGACTCTGATTTTGCGCCATCTACTTGCCAGCATTGGAAATCTGTTACATTTTCACAGCTGATTTAGACACTAAAAAAGAGGAACAAAAGTAAACAATCAAATTTTTTTTTAAAGCAATGAATCTAATTTCACCTGAAAATCGACTTAACAAATGAAAAAAAATGCGTCCATTATTGCCATTATATGGAAAATATTTAGAAGAAGACGGCTTGTATTTAAAAATACTTTATGACAATCTTTTCTTTTGATAAATATTAAGCGATGTGAATTCTTGTATGGTAAAACCAGCTGTTTTTTCGTCCTTCCAACGACAGTGAGAACGTGCTGATTAGTGAATGTAATTAAATGTAATCTAATCTCTTTAAATTTTTGGTCTGAACATGGTATAAAGTATTTAAATATTTTCATTGCGATTTCAGGAATGTGGATGAAGACTGGTAGGTTTTATACAAAATTCCAAAATGAACTGATACTTCATATTAATGATTTTAGCTAATTTTAGATGAATTTGACGATTACTTTGAATTTTCTTCAAGAAACAATTGTTGGTTTCATGTTTCTTCGCAAAAGCAGCGTTGCCTTATCCGCATTTTATTGAAAAAATGTATTAAAAATTATTACTGGATTTCTTTAGAGCTGCATACTAACACAAGAAAATTTACCGCAGGAAACTATTAAAAATTGCAACAGTATATAGTGAAAAATTACTACAGCATTGTAACGAAGATGTAGCTATGAAGATGTTAACTTCTAGAGGTGTACCACGACGACGACTCAAACGCAATACTCTAATAGTAGTTTTGTAATTTTGTAATTATATGTTTAAATAATATTCGAGTAGCTTGTTAGTCCTTTCTTTTATTTGAACTAGTTGCAATGTGTTTAAATGTATACTCAATATAGTGGGGTGCAGCTACCACTGCGTTAATTAAAATGAAAATCTCCGTTTTATTTTTGTATACACTTTATTTTTTCAATAATTTTATTATCACTTAGATAGTTTAGTGATAATAAAATCATTGATTTAATAAATTTATATTTTATAAAGTTTGTAAATATAATCCACGGGAGGGGCGGCGAGATACCAATTCCGAGATACATATGTACATATATACAAAAGTTGATATGCGAAAAAGGTCAGCGCGTAGGAACCGTGTGGTCAAGGTTTCTATTCGAAAGTATAAAACGAATGTGAGAAAAAAGCGATGATCAAATCCTTTTGTTAGGTATTAGATAGTGGCTATTTTTTGTGGTGAAAAATTATGTTTGAATTGTTTTTGCTTCTAGCTTGGGGTCTATTGAAGCTTACATTGAGGTCGTGTTTAATGTTTTTATTTCTGACTATTTTTTCCTCTACCCTTTCCGCAATTTCATATTGGGTAGTCAGAAAATCCTTCATTTGTTGCCACGTTGGGCACTTCTTTCCTGATGAGAACGATTGCTCCTACAAAAGTAACGAATTTTCTGGTAATGCTGTGGTGCATATGTTTACCAGAATAGGGTCCCAGCTGTCTGTGGGGATATTCAGTGTCGATAGAATCGACAAACAATTTGAAACAGTGGATTCTAGTTTGATGAATTCTACACTTGTTTTTTTTTTTAATTTTTGGCAAGTTCATGAGTGTCGTTACTTTTTTTATCGACCAGTATTCTTTCGTTTTCATATCTCGCTTTTGGAGCTTCCCAAGCCGAATTGAAATTATCGTCATTAAGAGCGAACTGTTTTACTATGACGCCTGCTTGACCTTTTGTCTTGTATCGGAGGTGATACAATTTTTGTGCTTTTGTGTCCCGGAAGGACGGCCATTCTTCATAACCTCCATAGAATGTTTCTGTGTCACATGCGGGCACCTCGAGGTGGATGCCTGAAATTGCCTTTTGACTGTCTATTTGTGGCAGCTCTACTCTACTGTGGGGAGTAGGAGCAATTGCTTTAATGAGCTTTAGTTGATTGGAGATCATAGCTTTTGTTTCTTCGTACTGGTCTAGGAAGTTTTCGTATATGGCATAAGCAGATAATTTAAAATTTTGTGGTAGATCTGAATCGTCAGAATCTACAATGGCATCATGAGCCGCTTGGAGGCGAGTCCAAACATTTTTAAGATTTTCCTTTTTTATTTCTAATGCCGATTCAGAGTTGCCCTGAATAGGCGAAGATGAAAACCGAGTGCAGTATCTTATTAAACTTTCACTTTGTGAAACAAATTTAGCAACCTGTTTTAAGCGTGTAGCTCCTGCAAGTGTAATTTGACTTAAATCGTCATTGATCTTTGCTGTTTCTCAAAAAAAATTTCAATTAATTAAAATTTTCTCAGTCTAGACTGATTTTAATAGGAATATAGTATAATTTAAAACCGAATTCTCTTTTATGTAAATAAGAGTTTATTATTTCGGATTATCTTGCTGAAAATATTAGTTTTATTAATAACGTTTGGTATTACTTGCGAAAGAATAGTTTGTTGTTTTTTATGTTTTTATTATCTTACCCGATGGTAATCTGTAATTTCTTAACTTAATTATTAAGAACCGCACTTTTAATTAATTTATAATTACTACGTCTGGATGTTTTGTATTTAGGTACATCTTAATACGTGGACTTCTATGCACATGCGCATGTAAGTACTTATGTTCTTAAGCAATGGAGAGCTCGTTAGAGATCAATTCGCTTTTTGTAAGCTTGCTTGTTTATGCGCTGGGAAGAGAGCGCGAAAACGGAATTGAAAAAAAGGTGCACACATTTATATGTAAATATGCACTTTGTAGATATGTTTTGCAATATGTATGCGTAATAGGTATATGGTACATGCACTAAGTAAATATGCTTATTGTATGTATGTTTGTATTCTTTGGCTCTCTTGTTTTGTTTTTTATCTTATAATTTCAATTAATGTTTGTGCCTTTGCTTACATAATTTAAGCAATCCTGTTTATTGTTTTTGTTAAACTTAAGGGGTATTGCCGAAGAAATTTGCAAGTAATACTTGAATTAGTTTTTCTGATTGTTAAATTGTTGTGTTTGGATACACAAAGGTAATCATGCAAGGCTATCACTTTTATGTATATATAATATATTTGGAAATATATATTTGTTTTATATTAGCATTTTGATCTGTTCTAGAAATCAAAACGTAAATTCTTACCGTTTGGTACTAGTTTCGTTATTTTAACCAAACGGATTTTTTATTAAAGCTTTTGTGTATGATTATATAAAACTGTAATTTTGGCTATACATACTTACGTGCATAATATACAATAATATTAAATGGAATCGATACAACTCACTTTATCATCCCGCAAGGGGTTTTTTGGGGGGTATAATATATATGTGTAAATGTATATATGAGTTTAATTGTCATCCCTGTTTTCCTCTTCTTTTAGAATTTTCCTTCTTCTTCCAACTGGCTGGCTTCTTCGTTTCTCTTTTTTCTTTGTTGTTTTTCCCCCTTCTGTGCTCCAGCTCCTCCTCGTACTGTTTTGTTTCTTTGTATATTTGTTTTAATTGTTCGCGCCCGTTTGATCCGTTTTTGTGTATGTTTTATTATTTAGGTGCTTTTTAAATTTCGCGCTCGTATGTTTATTGCTTTTATATATATTTTTAGTTCGAAGGTTTCACTCCCGGTTTATATGTTGTTTTTAGATTCTTTCCACTGTTTTTATATAATTTTTTGTTTTGGTTGAGACGCATTTATAATATGTTAATGTTTTTATTTTTGTTTAATTCGAAGTTTTATCCATATTTCGTCCACTTGTCAATTTGTTTTTGATATATATTGTGTATCACTGCGTTAAATAACACCGGCCGACATCATTTTCCTTGATCAAGTTCTGATTATTTTTTTCCACTAATTTGGTAGTGCTGATCACGAAATTATACCTCATTTTATCGTATCACATCAGGTTTTTAAAAAAGTTAAGACATTGTGTTCGAGATTTAAGTTCTTTAGTAGTGTGCATAATTAGTAAGAACTCAATCCAATACCAGTCAGCTGATTGCTGAATGCTGAATGATCAATACAATTGTGTACTCTTTTTAGCCTTGTATTCGTAAGCTAGTAGTTTCACTCTAGCTTAGTGAATGTAAGTGTAAATCTACAATATGTAAACTATAGGCATACACATATGTATGTAACCAAATGTATATTTAAAGAGGCATTCAATAAATTTTAAATTTTTTGATTAAAATAAATAAAATTTTAGATTTTGGCGCTCTTTTCTCGAATTGTACGTCCTCTCGTGAGGAAATATATTAGTTGCCACAACGACACACCCATTCGAAACAGGTTACATACAAATAAACCTTTACAGTTACTTTCTTTATAAACTTTTTACTGAAAGTAATGTTTATTTAAAAAATTTCTTACGTTTTACTGTTAGTTTTCAACAAATTTTATACAAGATTTGTTGTTTAAAAAGTGTTAAAACAACAGAATATCTTCAAGAAAATGTCATAATAATGCGGATACATTTTGTTATATTTGTGAAAACTTTATGACTTTAAAGCAAAAACAGAAAATCACTGAATTTTATTGAAAATTCGTGTAATGCTTATTTTGGCTTCAAAGTACAACTAAAACCGTGGACTCCGCAAGTAGTTTGTGCTATTTGTGTTGAACAATTACGACAGTGGACATACCGCAAAAGACAATCTCTACCTTTCGGTATACCTATGATATGGAGAGAGCAGACAAATCATATTGATGATTGTTATTTTTGCTGTACAAATGTGAAAGGTTTTAATGCTAAAAATACAAATAAAATTGTCTACGCACATGTACATATCTTCAGTTACACGGCCGATTCCACATGGTCCAGACATGCCAGTGCCCCTTCCAAGCTCAATATCTGCTCTTAGTTCAACATCATCAGAACAAAATTTACAGCGTCAAGAATCGACGGAAGTTTATGAACCAATCTTAAATCAACCACAGAAATTTACTCAAGGTGAATTAAATGATTTAGTTAGAGATCTAATTCTTTCTAAAGAATCTGCTTAACTTCTTGGATCTAGACTTCATGCAAAACATAAGTTAGCTCCAAATATATATTTTGCATGGTATAGAAAACGTGAAGCAGAATTAGTACCTTTTTTAGTCAGGAAGAATCATTAGTTTATTGTAAAAATATCTCCGATCTTATTGAAAAGTTAGGAGTAAAATATAATTCTGGAGATTGGAGACTTTTTATAGATTCTTCGAAGCGGAGTCTAAGGTGTACTTTTACGCAACACTAACCAGTATGCTTCTGTTCTAGTCGCTCATTCTGTTCATTTGAAAGATACTTATGAAAATTAAGAAACATTGTTAGATAAAATTGGATATGAAAAACACGGTTGGCAGCTTTGTGGAAATCTAAAAATTATAACTATGATATTAGGTCAGCAGTCAGGATATACAAAATTTCCATGCTTCTTGTGCGAGTGGGACAGTAGAGCACCAGAGAAGCACTACGTACAAAAACAATGGAATCCTCGTAAAAATCTTAAAGTAGGAACAAAAACGTTATACGAAAAAATTTAATTAGTCCTGAAAAAATTTTACTACATCATGAAAACCTGTGTAAAAAATTTCCAAGATTATCTGATGCAAAAATTAAAGAAGGAATGTTCGATGGACCGCAAATCAGATCTTTGATGGCTGATGAAAAATTTGATGATACAATGAATAACACTGAATCAGAAGCTTGGCTGGCGTTCAAAGATGTTGTCAACAATTTTCTAGGAAATAATAAACACCCCGACTATAAAAATAAGGTTGCAAATTTATTAGATAAGTATCGAAAATTGGGGTGTAATATGAGCATAAAACTCCACTCAAGATTCACATGTGGACTTTTTTACTGATAATGTTGGTGATTACAGTGAAGAGCAGTGAGAAAGGTTCCACCAGGACATAAAAACTATGGAGACAAGGTACCAAGGTCGATGGAATGTGAATATGATGGCTGATTACTGCTGGTCACTGACACGTGATATTACTGAAGATACTCACAAAAAAACTACACCCAGACGTAATTTTGTCACGAAACGTAAAATATGTCACTCCAAATAGTCCTGTAGCATTGTTTAGACTCAATGTTTTCTTTGTAAAAGTTCAAATATATGTTTTTGTAATATGATTATTGATTTTTTCTTCACATTTTGAAAAAAATGCTTTTCCCTTCTTTGAAAAAAATCTAATGTGATAGGGCAAATATGTAGGTGTTTCCGTGTTTAAAATAGTAAAAATTGATGACTTGGTATTTGTGGCTCAAATACAAATAACGTTCAAAAAATTTTCATTTGTCGGCCGGTGTAATTTATATAGGCATGTCTTTATTTTTTGTTTTTTTGTTAGTGTCACTGCACTAACTCAGATTTAACTAACAGTGCTGAATACACAAGAGAAACATTATACGATCAAACGAGACTTTTAGAAAATATAGCTCAAGAAGAGCAACGAATTAACATCGATCAGAAAAGAGTATTAACTGCAATACTATTTATCAACAATTGATAACAATGAAGGGAAATTGTTTTTCATTGATGCCCCAGGAGGTACAGGAAAAACATTTTTAATCAATCTGCTCTTAAAAAAGGGAAATCTACGGGAAGAATTGCTTTAGCTGTTGCGTCATCCGGCGTTGCCGCTACGCTTTTGAAAGGAGGCCGAACCGGTTTTATATTACAATGGTAGTTCAAACTTAATTCTAATCAAACTTAAGTTTCGATTTTATATATAAGTATAATTCAAAAATCAATTTTATTAAATATGCTGAACACAACAACGTGCAAGCCTCTGGAGTGCGGACGAAAAAGCAATTGATGTGTGGTGGTGATGACCCTTTTTGTTGGGTCCCTGCCAACCACGGCTACCCACTTGTGTAAAATATTTCAATACAACTACACATTTTTTCTCTATGCACTACCACCAACGCACATTTTCGGGTTATTTTTTGTTTACCTAAATGCGATAAAAAAAAGTTGATTTCATTTCTTGATTTATTTGAATGAGTGCGAAGGAGAAAACATAATTGTTAATAGTGTCAAAAGAAAAACGGGTAATAAAAAAACGATTGAAAGACGCATGTCATTCGTGATCGTACCATCGTAAGGGAGGCTCGTACAACAAGAAGGTAAGTGAAAGGTTCTTATGTTATTTTTTTTTTTAATAATTTGCAAATAATTACTTCATTTGTTTTTATAGCATTGGAAATCAAAATGAATTGGAAATTGCAGCAGCAGCAATATCATCAGAAGCAGCAAATATCAAATAAGTATGTGAAAAAAAATATGTGAACTTTGAAATTGGACTGCGCAGTAATACGCAAAAATAAATACATACATATCGCACTTGTTACGTTAAACTGTAATAACTCAAAATTTCCAAATTTTAGTTTTTTGCAAGAAAATAATGTGCAGTGGTCATTTCATGCAGTGATTTGTCTAGTCTTTCGTTAAAAAAACCGTTATGACTCTCTCTTTGTTTTCAGAATGACTTCTTTCGACTCAACGTAAGAGTTACATTTTTAGTTGTCTCCAAGTGTTTTATCAAATTGGTTCGTTAGTGTATCACATAAAGTGTAACATTTTGAATCGTGCCTATTTACAACATATAACGGTTTGTTTAAGTCACGTGTTATTTCGGTTTATCACTCTTTAGTTTCATTAGGTAAGTTTATTCTACTGTGTTATATCGTATTGTTTCCATTATGATGATAAATTCCTTACTGTGGTCATATTGATAAAATAAAGTTTAAATAAATAAAGTGTACTTACAGACCGATTCTGTGCACTTAACAAATAATCAAAATATTGTTTATTTATCAAGATTTTTATCAAGCCAAAAGCTTTCTGTTATTCTGTGCAAATATTGATAAAACTTAAAGCTTCAGTGAGAATCGCTTTTCACCATACTGTGGTGAACAAAATAATGTAAACAGAAATCAGCTGTTGCTGTGCGAAATGGATTCTTCAACAACGTAAGTATTCATTATTATTAATTGTTAATTTTAAAGAAATAAATGGTTTAATATTTAATTCAATTTATAGGAAACCAAAAAACCAACGTGCTACGCACGAACAATTAGAAACTTACGTTTCATTTTGCCGGACGCATCCGGAAATCGGTAGAGGAAAAAATACGCCAAAACCACCTCGACAAATGCAGGATTTGTGGCGGCAGCTGGCGGAGCAGTTAATTGCGTGCAGAGGGCCATCTCGTACTGCAGCTAAGTGGAAAGAGGTAATTCGTCTGATATGTTCTACATTTGTTAAATGATTTTGATTTACAGACAATGGGTGTTTGGAAGAGCCAACTACGTACGCGGGCAAGGCGCTTAAAAATGAAGCAGAGGCTTACTGGAGGAGGGCCCTGTGGCAAGCCGTTGACCGATTTCGAGCAAAAATCTTTGGAAGCTTTTGGATCAGTAGCTGTGAATGGAGTGGAAACTATTGAAAGCTTTGGTTTAGGGCTGCCGCGAAAACAATTTGTAGAATCGTCGATAATTGAGTGTCCAATATCATCTACTGAAAGTAGACTGCCTAGTTCAGCACCACTGCCAAGCCTATTATTGTCGCCAACGCCACTACCTTCGCCAAACCCACTACCATCGTCAAACCCACTACCATCGCCAGGCCCACTACCATCGCCAAACCCACTGCCATCGCCAAACCCACTACCATCGCCAAATTCAGCACAATCTCCATATGATTCACCGTTATTTAGCCCGGATAATCAGGTATGTAATTTCTATTTTATTCTACAATGTATCCAAGTACATAAACCCCTGGCCACTGGTTAAACGCAGTGGCTTTTTTTCTTTTTTTGGGTTATTTTTCTTTTATTTATTCGCAAAGAAAAGCCATATGAACTCAAGTTTTAGCTTCATACGAACTTTTAATAATTTAACAAAC